>NC_056747.1:924470725-924748225 GCF_019279795.1 Protopterus annectens
TCATCACAGAAAACGTGTTGAATCTCACCTCCACAAACTGTAGTAAAAACCTCTAGAATTGGAAGAATGTTCGGCATATACATACTTGGTTTCCTGAAAGTATCCATTACTTTCAGGAAAATGTAATTGTGGAGGAAAATTTCTAGCAAACATCTTTTAAGTCTAAAATAATATCTGACAACTCAGTTCTTTGGGCTGGGATAAAAGAAGAACCCTTCCCAAGTAAATTGTACTGTTCTGACAGAAGACAAGCTAAAAATCAGGGTTTCTGAGTTTTGCTTTGAGTCATTACCTTGTCTGCCACAAACTGCTTGTACTGGAGTCGCCCCTTCCTCAAGCAACTCCTCGACCTCCTCCTCATGTGGTCCTTGGGAATGGGTAGAGGTTCCGTTAAAGAAAAAGAAGAGCCACTGAGTGTATTTACTGGACCTGTTTTCACAGAAGCATCCGTATTACTTCCACTAGCAGCTGCTGCATATGACGACGCTGACGTGATTGCTGATGCTGTATTCTGTACTGGCACTTCCTATTCAGAAATCATAGATGATATTTTTATTCTTTGGAAAGAGCCTGTGGAGTTGGTGGATAGGTTTGCAGAATACCTACACTCCACTATGTCCTTTCTCAAGTTTACATGTGTAGGTTCTAAAGATCTGTCAATTTCCTAGATGTCTTGGTTAGTAGAGGTCCCAGAGGGAGTTTTGAGACAGCTATATATAGGAAGGATTGTAAAAAGAACACACTGCTCCATAAGACGAGTATGCATCCCCCAACATGTTCCACGTAATGTGGTGAGAGGACAAATGTTGAGGACAATGAGACTATATAACGATGAACACAGTCTCAGACATGCCATGGAGGGGTTGAAGCATAATGTTTTAGAGAGAGATTATAGTAATAGAGAGATTGAAGCCTGTATCCAAGAGTTATGGCCTGAAAGAGACAGGATTCGTAGACCTTACTTCTCAGATTGTTATAGGTCCATACATGGTCATGAGCACATGTATAGACATAGAGATGAAGTTAGGATGACTCTCACATATTCTAGGAATGTGAGAGTGATTTGTGACATTATTGATAAACAATGGGGTATTTTACATTCTGATGAAGGAATTAGCAGAGTAGTGAAGGAGAAACCTACGTCTGCCTTCAGGAAAAGTCCGTCTTTGTAGAGGCAGTTGTGCTACAGGAACACAAGGGATATCTATTTACCACAATTTGACTGTGAGGGGACTTTACCCTGCAAGAAGTGTAAAGCATGTAGTTTTATTCATGCAGGAGGTAGACTTGAACATCCCACATGAGGGTTTGCAGTAGATACCTCTTTCTATGCTGACTGACCAAAGAGTATATTTTGCCTACTGCAAAGTATGCTTTGCGTACTACATAGGGAAAACCAACAGGCACTTTAAAGAGAGGATTCTTGAACATGTTGATGATATTAAGAACAAGAAAGTGACCAATGCCTTAGTCAAGCATGTCTTGGACAGTGGTCAGAGTCACTGTTTTAAGTTTTTAGCCCTTGAGGTCTTAGCTGCTAGTATTAGAGGTGTGGACTTTAAGAATAAGACAGAGCTGAAAGAAAGTACAGTTTTGTACCTACCATAAATGTAGATGTCCGATAGGTATGCATCTGCAGTCATCACATATGGGTTGTCCTGCCTCAGGCAGCCCTTCGGTCGGCCGGATTCCAAAGTCTGGGTCCAGCATCGGCTGATGTCTCCCTTTCCCCGTCACAGCGCCTGGGGTATAAAAGAGTCAGCCGATGCCATCTTCCTCAGTTTTTCTTGCCCCAGATGCCAGGTGCCCTCTAGGAAGGCTAAATTTGGAAAAATGCAATAAAAAATGCAAATATATATATATATATATATATATATATATATATATATATATATATATATATAAAACAAATACACCATAATAGATCCCCCCAGCTAGCTAATAGAGAGGTAAGCACCCTAGGAATACCACAGAGGGGAAGGAGGGAGGGTAAACCTGACTGCAGATGCATACCTATCGGACATCTACATTTATGGTAGGTACAAAACTGTACTATGTCCTTCAAGGATGCATCTGCAGTCATCACATATGTGTAGAATACCATAGGCCAATCTGGGGGTGGAGGTACTAGGAAAAGGATGGTGTAGCTAAGATACCCTGCAGGACAGCCGTAGCAAATCCTGCTCTGGATCTGGAATATAAAGGTAAATTGTAATGCTTGGTAAATGTATGCACGGAGCTCCATGTGGCAGCTTCTAAAATGTCTTTTGTAGCCACACTTTTAAGAAGGGTGTGGAGGTGGCTTTGGCTCTCGTAGAATGAGGTCTAATGTTAGCTGGTACAGTCTTTCCATGAAATGAGTAACAAAAGCGGATGCAATTTCCTATCCATTTTGAAATTGTCTGTTTGGAAATTGCTTTTCCTTGAGTACCAGCAGCATATGCTACCAGCAGCTGGTCAGTTTTTCTGAAACCTTTAGTTCTGTCCAAGTAGTAGCGCAACTGTCTGTGAATGTCCAGGGTGTGCAGCAGTTTCTCCCCTTTGTTTTGTGGATTTGGGAAGAAGGTAGGCAAGTGAATGGCTTGATTCAATGAAACCCTGGACACCACCTTTGGCATAAAAGTAGGATTAGTTCTTAATGAAACTCTGTCCTGGTGAAAAATAATAAATGGCTGAACTGCCATCAGGGCCTGCAATTCCGAAACCCTTCTTGCAGAGGTTATTGCCAGAAGGAAAGCAGTCTTCATGAAAGGTACTGTAGATCTGCAGATGCTGCTGGTTCACATGGAGGCAGTGTTAGTTTTTCCAACACGTAGTTAAGGTCCCAAGCAGGTAGAGGTGGTTTCCTTGGAGGTTTGATGTTTTTAATTCCTCTTAGAAACTGTCTTAGGAGAGGATGAGAAAAGACAGGTGGGTCAGAATTGTACTCTGCTGAAATTGCTGAAGCATGAATCTTAATAGAAGAGTAAGACAGCCCATTGTGGAACATTTCTGCCAAATATTCCAGGATATGTGACATGTTCATCATTGTCGCATCTAGGCCCTTTGTGGTGTTCCACATGAGAAATCTTTTCCATTTTGCTGAATATGCCTTCCTTGTGGAAGGGCGGCGAGCTTCCATAATAATATTCTTCAATCTCTGGGATAGCTTATCCTGAGGAGGAGTCAAGGAATTCTCCACGCTGTTAGTTGCAATGTTTTCAGGTTGGAATGTAGAGTTTTGTAGCTGTGCTGTGTCAGTAGAAGTGGCCATAGAGGTAGGGGCCATGGTTTCGTACGTGACATTCTCCTTAGCAGTGGGTACCAGTGCTGTCTTGGCCAGTCCGGAGCTATCAGAATTACTTTTGGCTGTTCTGCCCTGATCTTCAGTAACACCTTGGTCATTAATGGAATAGGAGGAAATGCATACACTGTCAGATTTCTCCAGCTGAAAGAGAGGGCGTCCACTTTCCACGCTTGTGGGTGGTATGTCCTTGAGCAGAATTTCTTCAGTTGATGATTGTGGGGGGATGCAAATAGATCTATGTCCGGGTTCCCCCAAGATTGTGTTATCTGTTGAAAAATGTCTGGGTGCAGCATCCATTCGTGTGCATCCATGATATTTCTGCTTAAGCTGTCCACCAGTGTATTGTCCTTCCCTGGCACAAACTGAGCTTGTAGCTGTATATTGAGTTTCAAGGAAAGATCCCATAGATTCATTGCCAGTCTGCAGAGAGGGTACGAATGGGTACCGCCTTGCTTGTTTATGTACCACATAACTGTGGTGTTGTCCGTCCTTATTAGTAGATGGCCTTGATGCAGAAAGAGTTTGAAGGCCTCGATTGCATGTATCACTGCTAGCATTTCTTTTTGGTTTATGTGCATGCGTAGCTCCTTTCGTGACCACTGTCCTTGGATACCTCTGCCCTCCATGTGTGCTCCCCAACCTAGGTCTGAAGCGTCTGTTATAATAGTTTGGGAGGTTTTTGGCTTTGTGAAGGGCAACCCTCTGTTGGACTGGCTGGCCTGAGCCCACCACAGAAATTCCTTGTGAAGGCATGGAATGAGTGGGATTAAAGTTTCCAAACTGTGACTGTGCTGAGTCCATAAACTCCTTAGGTACCACTGTAGCTTTCTCATATGTAGCCTTGCTTGTGGAATCAAAAGGATACTGGATGCCATGTAACCCAGGGCCTGCAGGATTTTCCTTGCAGTCAGCTGGGTTTGTCTTGTCATATTCTTGAAGTAATGTGGTAGTTGACTTTGTTTTTCTTCTGTGAGATAAGCCATTCGGGTGGTTGTATCTAGATCCGCACCCAGAAAGGTTATTCTTTGGGATGGAACAAGTCTTGATTTGTGTATGTTGACTGTATATCCCAAGGCCTGTAGAAGATTGATGGCATAATTTAAGTCCTTTATCAAAGTTTGTTGGTTGTCCGCTTGTATAAGGCAGTTGTCCAGATATGGGTAGATTTGAATCCCCTGGAGTCTGCAGTGTGCTATTACTGATGCCAGGCATTTCGTGAATACTCTGGGCGCAGTAGATAAGCCAAAGGGCAATGCTGAGAATTGATAATGCTCTGACCCTGCAAGAAATCTAAGGTATCTTCTGCAACTTTGTCTGATAGGGACATGCAGGTATGCCTCCTTGAGGTCTAGAGTAACCAGCCAAGACCCCTTGCCCAGCATGGGAAGGAGTTGCTGTAGAGTCAGCATTTTGAATTTTGGCACAATGAGATAAGTATTCAGTACGGACAAGTCGAGAATTGGTCTCCACTGATGCTCTTTTCTTGGAACAAGGAATAGCCTGGAGTAAAATCCTTGGCCTTGTTCTGAAATAGGAACTTTTTCTATGGCTTTCATTTGTAGTAAGTTTGAGATTTGTTTCAAAGCCTTTGCCCTTTGATTTGGTGGCAGACCTGGCATGCCTTTTCTTTTTGGCAATGTGTGGAAATGGAACCTGTATCCCTTGTCTATTATTTGGAGTGTCCATTTGTCTCTTGTAATGTTGTGCCAATTGCTTGAGAATAAAGAAAGCTTTCCGCCCAAAGGTGCTTTTAATTGAGCTCTGGTTGGCGGAGTCCAAGCAAAGTCATTGAGTTTGTCCTTGTGCAGCAGTTGCAGGTCCTGAACTGCCTGTCTGGATTGGAGGTTGCCATTGACGGCCTCTGTAGGAGCCCCTAGCTTGCCCTCTACCTCTGGCATGCCTGTTCCTGCCCCTTTGAAATTTTTCTGCGTCCGGAAAGGACCAATTCTTGGAAGGCCAGTTTCTGCTGAATCTAGGCGGTTGGACTTGAAGAAAATCCTTAACTGTTTGTACAGATTTTGCCTTTTCCTCAAATTTCTTTAGGACGTCTTGAGCAGTGGAACCAAATAACTTTTGCTTTGCCAGTAGAGCATCCAAAAGCTTAGCTTTAACATGTTCTGGCAGAGATTGTTCCTTTAGCCAAGCATGCCTGCATATGACAACACCTGTCATTGCTGACCTACATGAAGCTTCCAATGCATCATAACCACACTGCAAGAAGTGGTTGCTAACCTGCTGGGAGTTATGTACCAGATCCTGAAGGGATTTACGGTCAAGGGGTTCAGAAGAAGACAATTTCTTATACATTTCTTCTAACAAATACTCTTGATACTGTATCATGTGAAATTGACAATTTAATGCCCTCATAGCAAGAGTGGCAGAAGTATACACTTTTTTACCCCATCTCTCTAATGCCCTGGACTCCTTTGCAGAGGGGAGTGGGTTCTTAGTAGTAACAGCTGCAACCCCTTTAGGGCCCTGCGAAATAGTTTCAGGGTCAGCAGAGTGGGCCTTATAAAGAAAATTATGTGTGTCCGGGACCCTGTAATACCTATCGGGCTTAACAGGGGCCGGAGGCAGAGTGTCAGGGGTTATACTAGAGTCAGAATATACATCATCAATCACATTTAAAACAGGAGGAATAGCCAAAGGTCTATGCTGAGGTAAATGAAGAAAAGTTCTTAGTCTTTTCCTGAAATCAGAATATTCTTGGCCCTGCCATTTGAAATGCTCTCTCATAGTGTGAAGGGTCTCCCCAAAGGAAAGCTCTTCAGGAGGGGAGGCCGAGGGAATAGATTCCTCTGCATCCGAATCCTCGTAGGCCGAATAAGCCTCCTCCTGGTAGTCTGAATGATCCGAGCCAACAGAGGCCTCCTCTGAGGAAAGGGGATCAGGAGGATCCATCCTAGGCCTTTTGTCTAGAGGGGGTTGGGAACCCCTCTCCGGATGAGGCTGAGAGCCCCTAATTAAGGAGATAAGGTCCTCTGCTAACGTTAGAATCTGTGAACTTGAAGAAGGTCCCTGAGGAATAACTCTGGGATGCATGGCTTCAGTGTGTTTTGCAGCTTTAGCCCTGGTGAAGGCCTTAATAGACATGGATGCAGGAGGCCTGGCTGCACCACGTGCTGGTGTAGCTTTGTCTAAAGGTATGGTGTCGGAAGATTCCAATACACCAGTTTCGGAAGGCAATTCTGTAACCGACTCGGTAGGAGCCTCCAGGGCCGAGGCTGTCGGTTGAATTATTTCAGGGTTCGGAAGTTCCACGGACTCGGTATCAGCCGAGACTGAGACACTCGCGGTATGCCTAGCCGTGGTTTCAGCCGAAACCGCGGCCCGCGTGTGTCGGTCCTTGTCTTTCCGTTTCTTAATTAAATGGGATGTCGGGGTTTCTGACAGCATTTTGTAAGCAAAACTATCCCCAAAAAACTCTTCTGCGAACTCTGACCGACGTCTAAGAGTGTGTCGGTTGAAGGAAGCGCAGGCTGAACAGGCCGAGATGTCGTGGTCTGGGCCTAAGCAGGGTAGACAACAAGAGTGGAAATCCTTATGAGGTATTTGTTTCCCACAAGTTAAACAATTATTAACTTTTTCTGACATCGGCTGAGGCAAGAAAGAGTCCCCAACGGGGTACTTAGCTTTTGAAGTCTTCGGATAGCGAATTTACAGGAGCTGGCCGACCGGCACTTGCGAACTGCTTCTGCTTCTGGCACCACGCGGCAAGAAAGACTGTGGAAGATGGTGTCGGCTGACGCTTTTATACCCCAGGCGCTGTGATGTCGGGGAAAGGGCAACATCAGCCGACACCGGACTCAGACTTTGGAATCCGGCCGACCGAAGGGCTGCCTGAGGCAGGACAACCCATATGTGATGACTGCAGATGCATCCTTGAAGGACATCAAGAGTGGATTATACGGTTGGGTGGAGGCAGGTTTCCTGGGTTGAATGATCGGGTTTCTATAAAACCACTGTTGAAGGCACGACAGCTTAAGCACTGAACCTTAGAGCATTATATAATACTAGGTGTATTTATTAGGAGATATTGCTGCTATGTTTACAAATGACTTGTTTTTATATGACATTTTATACTTGATTTTTTATTTGTGATGTTTTATATATAGATGTATTTATGAGAAAGTTTATTTATGTATTTCATTGTCCTTATCCTCACAAAAGCAGTATTAAGCAGGTTGCCTTGTGCTTTTAGGTGTGTATTTGACTGGGTTATATAGAGCAGGAGAGGTGTTTTTATTAGGTCTGAAGAAGCAGTCGTTAATACAGACTGTGAAAGCACTCATCTATTTACTTGGTCTCTGTTTGTTGTTTTTGCTTTTATGTGACATTAAAGTGTGCGGAGTTGCTAAATCAGCCATGGAAGTCCACTCATCTTTTTTTCTTTTTCATTGACTGGTTTAGAAGATAGAGCCTGCAGCTCAGAAATCCTGTTGGCAGAAGTCACCACCACCAAGATAGCTGTTTTCCAGGGCAGAAACTTTATGTCACAAGTAGGCGCAGATTCAAAGGGGCCCTGTGTCAATGCCTGCAGTACCAAAGTAAGGTCTCAAGCAGGAGAAGGATCCCTAATGGGGGGGGGGGTCTTAGTAAGAAAATACCCTTCATGAAGGATTTACACCATTTGAACGTGAACAAGAAGCGTGTCTGACTTGCTGTATGAAAATTAGAAATAGCAGCTAAAAAGAAGTTATGTACTCACCATAACATTCCATCTGAGCAGTTCTACTTCATTTGTCTTCAACCTGTGGGATACCGGATCCATATTGGATCCGAGCTGGCAACTTTACTAGCATCTGCTCCGAGCTCCAAGCTCTTCTCCTTAACCATAACACACCTCCACTACCTTCCAACCCCCAGATCGAATTTGCTGAACCTTATACTGATAACCAGACTTGAAAAAATACTTGAGACCTACAACTGCAGCCCGTAGGCTGCTCATATACCAAGATCTGGGGAAAGGAGGGAGGGACGGTTGAAGACAAATGAAGTAGTACTACTCAGATGGAATGTTATGGTGAGTACATAACTACTTTATCTGAAGTAGTTTACTTCATTTGGTCTTTAACCTGTGGGACGGAGTCCCCAACTACTAAACTCCTGGGAGGCCCTCATGAAAGGATATTCCGGAGCACAGTGGAACCAAAGGATGCTCTCCTTCTGGAAGGAAGTCAAATACAATTTGTAATGAGAAATAAATGTATGAGATGAGGACCAAGTAGTGCAGAACAAATATCATCCAAAGACACTCGAGACCAAAAAGCCGCAGACGTAGCCATCAATCTAGTGGAATGAGCTCTCACCTGACCCGGAGGAGACATGACTCTGTCCTTATAGGCCTGAAGGATACATGAAGAAATCCAACTAGCAATAGTGACCTTGGAGATATGTTTCCCCAAAAAGGGTTTATAGAAGGATACAATCGATCAGATTTACGGAATTTTTTCTCTTGTGTGAATAGAATCATAACTGTCTATGAACATCCAACAAGTGGAGTTTGTATTCCATCTTGTTAGTAAAATTATGAAAGAACACAGGCAAACTGATGGTCTGATTGATATGGACTGGTGATGCCACCTTAGGAAGAAAGGATGGATTGGTCCAAAGGGAAACCCTGTCTTTATGAAAAATCATATAAGGACAAGGCCTGCTGTTCTGAAACTCTTTTGGCAGAGAAAATAGCCACCAGCAAAAGCTGTTTTCTAAGATAAATATTTCAGATCTACTGTCACAGCAGGCTCAAAAGGTGGAGTGACCAAAGCTTGAAGAACCATAGTAAGGTCCCAAGGGGGAACAGAATCCTTGACCGGGGGCGTAACAAAAAGATGCCTTTAATAAAGGCTTTACACAATCTGGAGGAGACTAAAGAAGCAGAATTCTCGCCCTCATGAAAATGAGAAATGGCAGCCAACTAAACCTTGACTGTAGAAGAACTAGCTTCGTGTTGAAATATATCAGCTAGAAAATCAAGAATGGCAGAAATAGGGGCCGTGAAGGGGTCTAAACTCCTTTGAGAGGCCCAAAAGGAAAAACGCTTCCACATGCTGCGCTAAACCTTCCTGGTCGAAGACTTATGAGCAACCACCAGAATAGATCTAACTGAGGAGGATAGTCCAGGAGTCCTAGCAATCACGGGAACTGGAGCAGCCAAGCTGTGTGCTTCAAACTGCCCAGATTTGGATGAGGCATCCCAAAGGGTGTGAAATCAGATCCCGAATGGGATCCAGGATCCAAGGCGGAGCCAGAAGTTGAGGCCAAAGGAAAGGAAACCATACCTGGCGAGGCCAAAACGGGGCAATGAGGATCACTTTGCTCCCCAGTTGACAAGCTTTCTATAGAAACCTCGGAATAATAGGTACTGGCAGGTAAGCATACAAAAGACCGGGAGGCCAAGCATGTACTAGAGCATCTCTGGGGGACTCCCCGGCAGGAAGTTCAGAGTGAAAACCTTGCTGCATTTTGCACTGGAAGGAGATGTGAAGAAATCGCAGCAAGGTTGACCCCACTCGCGAAAGATGTGTTCCGCTACTGAAAGATTCAGAGACCACTCGTAAGGCATCAGAATAGTCCGACTTAGCCTGTCCGCTAGGATGTTGGACCGTCCCGGAATGTGCACTGCGATGAGAAAGCGACCGGTGGAGATCGCCCATTCCCACACTCTCATGGCCTAGTGACAAAGGGGGTAAGATCTGGTCCTTCCCTGTTTGTTGATATACCAGATCACTAATATGTTGTCTGACTGAACTCCAGTCATTCTCAGAGGAAGAAAGGCATGAAGGGCCTGCAACGCTAGAAGGACTGCCCTCATCTCTAGGACATTTATGTGCAAGCTGGTCTCTACAGGGGACCACAGGCTTTGGACTGCTCTGCCCGAACAATGCCCCCCCCACCTGAGTTGGGAGGCGTCCGTGGTCACTGTGGCTTGGGCCAGGGCTGGAACAAAGGGTCGTCCCTACAAAATGTCCTGAGAACACATCCACCATTTGAGGGACAACCGACAGACTCGACTGAGTTGAATTGGATATGCTAATGGCATTTCCAACAGGGACCACTGTACAGCTAGAGTCCACTGTAGAATTCTTATGTGTAACCGGGCACACTGGAGAAGAGTTATGGTCACCGGCATTGAGCCTAAAGCCCTCGACACCGATTCTGCCATTGGAAGATGAGAGTGGTAGATCAGGGAGATATGCATCCTCAGGTGTTGTACTCTCTCTGAGGTCAGGAAGATTTTGCACTGTAGAATATAAATCCTGGCGCCAATGTAGTCCATCACCTGTACAGGATCTAGGAGTGATTTGGATGTGTTGATTGTGATCCCCAAACGCAGGGCAAGAATCAAGAAATAATCCCTGGTTTGGGAGAGTAGACACCTGGTGGGAGCAGTGAGGAGCCAATCGTCCAGGTACAGATAGACCTGAATCCCCTGAAGTTTCAGGTGAGCCGCTACCACCGCCATCAATTTGGCAAACACCCTGGGGGCTGTAATGAGACCAAAGGGTAGGGTTCGAAACTGGTAATGACCGACTCCTAGCCGGAAGCGGAGGAACCTCCTGGAGCTTCTGTGCATCTTTATGTGATAGTAAGCATCCTGGAGGTCTAACGAGCACATCTAGTCGCTCTCTTGCAGGTATGGCAGGATGGACTGTAGCGTGACCATCCGGAACTTCTCTTTGGCTTTGCGTGGGTGGTACGTCGGGTCTATATCAGAACACCAAACATTCAAAATTCCGAGTGTTCTAATATCGAACCCTATGAATCTAAAATTTAAAACATCGAACATTCAGAACAGCGAATTTTTTCCTAGGGAAAAAATTCACTGTTCCAAAACACATACACACAACACAAGCACACCAAACAAACAGCAATCCACACACATACACCTAAACTCTTACACCTAACCCTACACTAAACTATACATACACCACTAACTATCCACTTACCTTAACCCAAACCCTAACCCTAAGGTCTGTCACTATCGCACAGTCACCTCACCCGCACCCTAACCCTAACTCACCTACCCCGCCCTAACCCTCACGTCCACACAATCGCACACTTACCTGAACCCGACCCGCAACTTTCCACCACAGTGCTGAAAATACTGAAGCAACAGAAATGGACAACCAAATTCTTTCCCGAGGAAAAAATTTGGTTTTCTGTTTCTTCGATATTTTCAGCATTTGCTGAAAACGGGTCGATATTAGAACACTCGAAATTTTGAATGTTCGGTGTTCTAATATAGACCCGGTACGTCCAGGAGGTGTCTGGGACATTTGGGGGGACCCACAAAGCAGACAGAGTATCCTCTGGATATGATCTGGAGCAACCAGTGGTCTGATGTTATGTACTCCCATACCGCTAGGTGCAAGGACAATCGTTCCCCGACTACCTCCAGACTACAGCAGTCAGACCACCCCTCAGGGCTGCTGCCTGGGTCTGTCTGAGAAAGGTTCTCGAGACCTGAAATTCCTCGGACCCCTCTGCCTCTGGGCCAGCGTCCATTCTGTCCCCCTCTGCCTCTGGGGGAAGAAGAGCCCTGAGTGTCCCGAGAATTCTGTGACTTCCGGAACCACATCTTCTTTTGCCCTCTCTGGTTCCGGGAAAAGGACCTTTGAGGGTTCAAGAAGTGGATCCCGACTGCAGACAGTGTCTTCCCATCCTTCTCACTCTGGACTAATGTCTCTTTGACAATCTTACCAAAAAGAGTAGAGCCGTCATAAGGGCCATTGGTAAAGGACACGTTGAAAGGTTTCAAAAATTAACATAGTCTGAGACAGGTGTTGCGCCTCATGGACACGCCAGAACCAGCCGCCCTAGCCGCTCCTTTAGTAGCATGTGAAAGGAGTCACAAGGACACGTTGGAGACTGCTTTCAAAGTGGCCATCCTCGCGAAGAAGGAGACCCTGTCCTCCTGCGACAAGGACTTAGGGGGAGACTCCTCCAGCTCCTTTACCAGGTCGTGTTGCAGTCTGGTGACATGGGCCAGGTAGTTCAGCACCCTAATTGAAAAAGTAGCTGAAGCATAAACCCGCTTCCTTAGACAGTCCATCATCCGCACCTCTCAGTCAGGAGGATGAACCGAGGAACTCTCCTGGGCAAGTTCCTTCTTTGTGGCTGCTGCTACAACCACAGCATCTATGGGGAGCCCTTGTTCCATGCTGGCCTGTCTGTGGGGGGGACTCAAAGTTTTGACGGGTCTTTTTGGAATTGGTTCCATGATGTCCGGTTCCTTCCATGCCCACGAGGTGACCAGGTCCACCAAAGGATCCATGGGAGGGGACATCCAGGAAGTAGATGGGCCTGTGCCAAAAGCCTCCAGGAACACGTACTCGTCAGAGGAAGGTTTGGGGGCAGACCAACCTCCCCGTTGGCGTAGGATTTCCATGATGTCTCCAAAGGAGACATCATCAGGAGGTGACCTAGGGGAACCTTCTCCATCATACAAGTCCGTATCCTCAGTGAGGGACTCGGGGGAGTCCAAGTGCCTCCTCTTGCACGTATGCTTGAGAGACACTTCTCCAATGGGGCTCTCCAGGGGGAACTTGCAAGTCACTTGTTCCTCAGGGGGAACCGTCAGGGGCTCCTCGAGCATGGGCTGACCCTCTGGTAAAATGATGGGGACCATAGAAAGAGCCGAGGGGGTCCGGGTGGAGTCCGAGGGGGCAGTCAAGGGTCTCAATCCAGCGGAGAGAACCCTTTCTACCATGTCGAACACTGAGGGAGAGTGAACTTCCTGAGAAACCAATAAGGAGGCTGGTCTCCCCGGGTCCAATGAGAGAATCGGAGCCAAGCCCAAAGTGGATGGAACTCCGAGGGATGGAACTTGTCCCGACAAAGGCGGAGCCGATGAAAAAAGTTCCACTCCCTCAGATCTGACACCCAAGCTCTGACTCCAAGAGCGGCTTGGATCCGAGCTGGTCAGATCCGACATGCTCCAGGCAGCTGTCGGTGTCGAAGAAGCAGGTACTGTCGGCACGAACCCCCTGACTAAAGCCATCCTCGGATCTGAATACTCCGAAACCCAATGGATGGATCAGAGAAGGAGATATTGGCTGGAAAAAAGGAATCGAGCTCCCCCCTCCTGAAGGAGAGGGGGCTGGCAAGACCCCCATCTGGATATGAGTACAGATGAACCTCATCATCATTTTATCCATATCAACCTCAGACAAAGACTAGGTGGACCTTGATAAGGCCACAGAATCTGACCTGCCAGGTCTGGGCACCGAGGTCCTAGAAGTTGTGCGTGTCCCCTCGGGCTCCTGGGAGATCCTTGAAGATCGGAGCCGAGGGTAGTCAACAGATCCTTAAAGTTTTGACTGGTGAAGGAGGTCCGGGGACCACTTATGCTTTTCCCTCAACCTCGACTCTCTCTCCTTCTCTCTGCCCCTTTTCTGCTCTGCTTCCACAGGCTTTTGCACAGGAGGTTGAGTCCCAGCCTGGGAGGGAGGAGATCCCAGGGGAAGAGAAGGAGAGGCAGCCACAGCAGGGGGTAAGGGAAGCAAAAAAACACACACAACTACTCTAACTAAGCTAACTACTCTAAAACTATGAAACTCAACACACCAAGCGAGGGGAGGAGAAAGGAGAACCTACTCTATCACTATCTAAAAATTTTTAAAGAAAAAAAAGAGATATTTTGAAGTTTTTACCCACTGAAAACTTGGAGCTCTAGAGATCACGATGCATAAGCTATTTGCAGCAAATGAGATCTGGGGGTTGGAAGGTAGTGGAGGTGTATTATGGGTAAGGGGAGGAGCTTGGAGCAGATACTAGTAAAATTGCCAGCTCGGATCCGATAAGGATCCAGTATCCCACAGGTTGAAGACCAAATGCAGTAAACTACTTCAGATCTGTAATTTAATAGCAGAAAAGTTGACACCATCATTAAAAAGAGTACTGAGAAATAATAATACTTCTGACACAGGAGCTGAAAAAGGGTCAATGTTCCTGTTAGTGGCCCAAACAACAAACCTCTTCCACTTGCTATTGTAGACTTTCTTAGTGGAAGCCTTCTGTGAAGCTAAACCAATTTTTCGGATTGGGGACTGAAGCCTGGACTGTAATTAAGGTCTGAAGTGGAGAAACCATGCAGTGAATTTCAGGGTTCGAAGGTTGGGGTGTTGTATCCCTGACGGGTGAGAGAGGAGATCCTGAGTAGGCTCCAGTATCCAAGGAGGATACTTCAGCTGAGACCAAAGGAAGGGGAACCACACTTGGGAAGGCCAGAAAGGGACAATGAGGATGACTGAGCTCTTCAACCTGTCTGCCTTCTGAAGAAATTTGTAGATGAATGGGAGAAGGGGGTAAGCATACAGGAGACCCAAGGGCCAATCGTGGACCAGAGCATCCTTTGGGGAATCAGAGCAAAAAACTTGCTGGACTTGGTGTTGAGGGGGGAAGCAAAAAGGTCACACCAAGGTTGACCCCAACTGCTGAAGATCATGTTCATTACTGACTGGTTGAGGGACCACTCATGCAGAATCAGAAGAGACCTGCTGAGTCTGTCCGCCAAATCATTGGTTCCCCAGAATATGTGTTGCAATCAGAAGGCAGTCTGAAGAGATTGCCCACTCCTACGCTCTCATGACCTCCGTGCATAGGGGGTAAGAACGGGTTCCTCCTTGTTGTTTATGTACCAGACAACTGACATGTTGGTGTGTACTGCAACAGTCCCCAGAGGAAGAACGTCCTGAAAGGCTTGCAACATTAGGACAGCTCTCATCTCTAGGACACTGATATGCAATTTGGTCTCATGAGGCGACCACGTGCCTTGGACCATCTTCCCATTGTAGTGCCCTCCCACCCAAGCTTTGAAGCATCTGTGTTAACAGTGGCTATCGGGGGACTGTTCAAAAACAGACTGCTGAAGATAACATTGTCTGACTAAATCCACCAAGTGGCTTGATGCCTGCAGATGAGAGGCAGCTTGTTGCAAAAGGACAGGGGTTGAGACAAGATGGACCATTGATTGGCTACAGAACACTGTGGAACCCGCATGAAAAACCTAGCTAGGGATTCAACAGGATGGCTACAAACATGGACCCCAGGACCTACAGGATCATTCAAGTTGTGGGGCTTGTAGTGCTAAAAGCTGTTGTACCTGATTCCTCAACACCTATGAACTCCAAATTCTGTACTAGAAGGAGGTTGGAGTTGCTCATGTTTATGATTATCCCCAGTGAGGGTGCTAACTGGAGTAAGTAGTCTGTGGAGTGGATCAGTCAATGCTTTGTGGGAGTGGTTAGCAGCCAATCATCCAAATATGGAAACACTTGGAATCCTTTAAGCCTCGGGTGAGCAGCTATCACTGCTATGCATTTGGTGAACACCCAGGGGTGCTGTGGTGAGACCAAAGGGCAGTGCTCTGAACTAATAATGACTGGCTCACAGCCAGAAGTGCAGGTATCTGCTGGAGCACCTGTCTATTTTGATGGGATAGTACATGTCCTTGAAAACTACAGAGCACATAAAGTCTTTGTACAACAGCGGCAGAATGGACTGGACCATAACCATTCGGAACCTTGCTTTCTTGACATATTCATTTAGCTTGCTGAGATCCAGAACTAGTCTTGGGTCGCCTGTCTATTTTGGCACTAAAAAGAAGTGGGAATAGGTTTTGAATCCTCTTTGTTTGGTTATAACCTCCTGGATGACTCTCTTTTATAACAGCTGTTGAATTTCCTGTGCTGCCTGCTCCCTTTGACCGGGTGGCACATCAGGAAGGGTTTTGGATTGTGAATGCAGAAGGGAAAAGGGAATATAATAGCTTCTGTATATCACACTTAGCGCCCAACGGTTTTGAATCAACTAGGTCCAGGCTTTGGGATGCAAAGCTAATTGTCTCCTGACTGCCTCCAGGTTTGGACAGTTGGGCAGCTCTTCAGGAGCACTGGTAGAACTTATTGGAAGGGGGGTCCAAAAAGCCCTGGTTCTGCAGACCCCCTCTGCCTCTGGGCAGCGTCTATCATCAGACCCTCCTCCCATGTGGATCCTGGAAAGGGCCTTGAGACTTGTGAAACCACAGTTTTTTACCCCCATGCTGGTTCCTGGAAAAGGACTTCTGAGTGGTAGAAAACTTGATTCCAACAGCACAAATAGTCTTCCCATCCTTTTCGCTGCAGGTATGAATGTCTCTAAACGACGGCCCAAAAAGGGAGGAGCCATCATAAAAGGGCTCTACTAAATCACATAGCCTCACCCAGGCATGTCTCTTTATGGAGAGTTATGAACAAGAGGCTCATGAGGAGCTCTCCATGGAATGGGAGATTAACCTCATCAAGGAATTGGCAATAAATGACAGAGTGGTCAGCTTGGGAGAAACTTTCTTAAATTTTCCCCAGGCATGGACTCTGAAAGCGAAGAAGTCTTTAATCAGGTCCCTCAGAAGCCGAGTAAAATGAGCTAGATAATTGAACGATCTCAGCGCAAAGGTTGCCGAGGTGTAAACGCTCTTCCCTATTCTGCCAGTGCTCTGGACTCCTTGTTCAGGGGATGGATATTGGCAAATTCTTCTGCCAGTTCTTTCTTGGTGGCTGCCGCCACCATGATAGCATCGACAATGGGACCCTTACGTCAATGTTTCTGCCTGTAGGAGGTGGTAAGAACCTATTGGGCCACTTGGAAATAGGCTCAATGGTGTCCGGTTCCTTCCGCACATTGTGAGATATTAAGTCCACCAGGGGATCTGCCGCAGGGTCGCTCAGGACTCAGATGAGCCTGTCCCAAATGGCTCCAAGAGAACTGACTCTTCAGAGGAAGGGAGTTGGGCAGACTACCCACCTTTCTGCTTTAGGATCTCCAATATGTCTCCGAAGGACAAATCTTCAAGCTGGGATCGGGAGTACTTCGCCTTCACTGAAGTCAGCACCCTCGGTTAAGGACTCCAAGGGGGACTCCACGTGCCTCCTTTTACACATCCTCTTCCAAGGAACTTCCTCAGCTGGGTATTCTGGGTAAGTATCAGAAGAGGGGGATCCCACCTGAGCAGGGAGATCTTGCAGGGTGCTAGGGACGGGAAGACAAGCAGCAGGATGAGACAGAGTAAGGCCTGGATACGATGCAGGTATGAGGATTGATTGGGGAACCTGTATGGTCGAATCTCCAAATGAGGAGAAAACCAACTCCATTACATGAAAGGGTGAATCTACCTATCAAGTTCTCCTGGAGCTGAAACTGCCAAGGAAAAATGGGAAGGACTTACACCAGATCCATGGCCCCCAGAAGCAATCGGACCCGAGCTATCCAGTGCCAAAGCACCCAAGGGAAGGGACTGCTCTGAGAGTGAAGGAGCCAATCCCAAACCCTGGACCTGGCACCACTGCTGCAGCTCCGAGACTCACTCTGCTCTGAAAAGGTCAGAATAGGACTCGTCAAGGGCATTCTTGGCATCAAGGAAGGGAACTTCCTCTGCGGCAAGTCCAGTGTGGACGGCAGTCCCAAATCCATAGGCTCGAAGCCAGGGGCCGACTGGAGAAGGAGTCCTGATGGGGTGACTAGGGTAGCTCATGGATCAGACAGGGGATGGAGCCAAGACTACTCCCATCTGAATCTGTGCCTTAAGAAACCTCCTCATCAACCTGTCCACGTCCGCCTCAGACAAACCTCTGAAGGACTTGGATGAAGCTGATGATGGGGGCTTGGAGTGTTTAGACGTAGAGGAAAGAGCCAGAGACTTTGTCGAAACCCTTGGATCCGTAGTAGTCAGATCCGAGGATGGAGCCGATGACAGTCGGAGAGATATATCCCTCGAATCCAAGGAAGCTTTAGGACCCAAGAGGGAACCTGATTTTAGTGGATCTGAAGAGGAATTCACTGATTTCTTCAGCTTCTTTGAATCTTGAATGTCCCTTGAAGAAACAGGGAGGGACCTCTTTTTAGACTCCTTAGCAGAAGCAGAGGAGGTAGAAGCCTGGGAAGGGATCTAAGCCTCAGCCAAGGAAGGAAGAAGGCCTCTTAAAATAAGTTTGTTCCATCTGTCAGCTAAAGCCCGAGGGTTAAAAGCCAGACAGAACACTCAGCATTTAGACGGTCTACTGCCAGGCAGTACACACACTCCTGGCAGCATTTAAAGCTGGGAACCAGTTTGTCAGCCATAACAGAGAAGGACCCACCAAAAATAACAGACAGAGGTAAGAGTTCTACCAAGCAGAGAAAACCTCAAGGGAGAATAACAACTAATACAGTTTTTAATAAATTTCAACTTTAACCAAAAACACAAACTAAACGAATAAAAATAAGAAAAACGCCACAAATACAAAGGAAGAAATTAAAGGGTTTCTTCCTTCGTATTTGTGGCGTTTTTCTTATTTTTATTAAACTTCTACTTTAACTCTAACTTAATTTTAACGTTTAACTGTACAATTAACTAAAAAACTTTTTTTTTTAAACAGGAAGAGAAAAAAGCTAAAGGTAAGAGTGTATATACACACACACACACACACACACACACACACACACACACACACACTTGTTATGGCTGTCCAGGCATTTGGGTGCAACAAGAACCGACCCCCGACTGTCTCCATGGCTGGACAGTCGGGCAATGCCTCAGAGGTTCTGAAAGGGCTTCTCAGAAAAAGATTCTTGGAATCCCTGGTTCTGTGGACCCCTTCAGCCTCTAGGGCAACATCTACCATTGAACCATCTTCCCCTGCCTATAGAAGAGGTATCATCTGGAGCATCCTGGAAGGAACTCTGCGACTTTCAGAAACAAAGCTTCTTACCTCCCCACCGGTTACCACCAACAGCATCTTCCCTTACTGCTCACTGTGGGTTTAGAGATTAACCTCATCGAGGAGTTGGCAAGGGATGATAGAGTGGTGACCTGGGGAGAGACCTTCTCGCGGTCCTCCGCAGCCATCAACTCTGAAAGAGAATTGGTTAGTTCATTAACCAGATCTTTTTAGAGGTTTGGAGGTGAGTAAAGTGCAACTGACAGTTAAGAGCTCTCAAACCAAATGTGGCTGAGGTGCAGACACACTTCTGTCTATCGCACAAGATTCCCTGTTTGGGGGATGGACAGTGGAGCTCTGTTCAGCCACAGCAACCACAATGGCATCATCCGGAATGCCTTTTTTCCAATGCATCCAGTCTGAAGAAGGGCTCAAGAACTTGTCAGCCTTCTTGAGAACCGGTTGTACTGTGTCAGGTTCCTTCCATGCCCTGCACGAAATAATGTCGACGAGCTTGTCTGCAGTGGGGGAACCCAGGAAGTAGATGGCCTTCAGGAACACAGTTTCCCATGAAGACGGGGGTTGGGAGGACCATCCGCCCTTATGTTCTACAGTTTCAGAATGTCTCCAAAAGAGACATCTTCAGGCAAAGAACTGGGGGACCCGTCCCCTTCATAAAAATCTGTGTCCTCATGAAGGACTCCATGGGAGAGTCCAAGTGCCTCCTCTTGCACCTTATCTTCCATGGCACCTCCTCCATGTAGGGCTCAGGGGAGGTTTCGGAAGAGAGGGAACACCCCGGATTTAGATGCCGCCTAAAGGCTATATCGGGAGGACTAACCCTGGACAGGATGGATTAGCTCAGGGCTCAGAACAGTAACTGGCTGGGATGAACCCTGTAGAGGAGAAGAAACTACTACAGACCTGGAGCAAGTCCGGTCTACCACCCAAAAGGCCAATGGACTTGAGAAAATTCCCTTCCCGTTCCAGGTAGCCAAAACCACCTGGGATGAAGGAGCAGAGCCAACCCCAGTTTCCGGTTCTCTGGACAGCACCGGCCCCGAGCTTTAAAGGGCTGAAGCCCCCAAAGGAAGGGATTGGTCTGACAAGCCCAGACCAGATCCCTCCCCAAAGACCGAGTGCTGACATCTTGGAGCCGAGACCCACTCTGATCCAATGGCAATGCAACTGAGGAGGTCAGGGACCCTGACGGAGTCAGAAAAGCATGCATTCCTGGATGTGTTGATGCATCGCTTGGATGAACCGGGTCCTAGAGTTCGGAAACAGGGAGGATTGGAAGAGGAGTGGGCAACTTTGGGGCCAGGGATATCGCTGAGCTCGAGTGGGCTGGAGAAGCCAAGAGGCCCACCTTTATCTGGGTCCTGAGAAAGCTCATCATCCTGGAAAAAGGCTCCTGGAAGATCTAGAGGAAGCCGAAGAATGGGTGGATTTTGCCAGGGAAGCAAGTCTGGACCCCAAAACAGACCTATGATGCCCCCGATCCAAAGATCAGCTCCAATGCCTAGGAGCCGAGTGCTTTGGATCCCTGGTGGATCCTGAAGGGGAGCCTTGAAAAAGTAATATTGGATCCAACAAACATGTCAAATCTGACACCCGCTGGACCACCTTTCACGGATCCGAGGGACACCTGACTGCAATAGAATCCATGGGGCCCCAATCCAAAGAGAGCTTGGAACCTACCAACGGATCCTAAGATACTGGATCTGAGATGGCCAAAGGCAGTTCTGGATCCAGAGATCTGTGATCCGAAAGCCGGGGTCTTTTTTGAGATACAGAAGGAGAAGCACCTGGGGAAACAGATAGAGCTTTCCTTTTGGACTCCTTAAGGCTTGAAGAAGAAGAAGGGGACCCAGAGACAAAGGGACACCCTTGAGCCATACCCTTAAGCAGCAATTTGTTTCGGCGGTCCACCAGTGCTCAAGGGTTGAATACCGCACATATTGAGGAAGCAGCCTTGAGGTAGTTGGCACCCAAAGAATAAGCATACTTCTTGTGGGCGTCAGAATTTGGCATCTTATGCTCATAAGAAGAGCACATTTTAAAACCTTTAGGTTTGTGTCTCTTAGACATACCTGAAAGTTAAATAGACACGCACACACACACACACACACACACACACACACACACACACACACACACACCAAAACACAGATAACAGTTAAGAAATTTGTCCTACTCCCTTAAGGAATACAACTAACCCTAATACTAATATTATGAATTACTGTTACAGAGACAGTTAATTAAAAAAACAAAAAAGGCCCCAAGCTCCAACTAGGGCAAAAAAAGGATTTATAACTGCACCCTAATGCCAGCAACCAGCTAAAAAATGGAGGGGAGGACAGTAAAGAGAACTAGCTAAACTTAAATTCGAAAGAAGCAGCTCTGAGCCAGGAATCAT
Source organism: Protopterus annectens (assembly GCF_019279795.1). NCBI lineage: Eukaryota > Metazoa > Chordata > Ceratodontiformes > Protopteridae > Protopterus > Protopterus annectens. The sequence goes on from NC_056747.1 coordinate 924,492,111, forward strand.
GTCCATGTGGAAACTCAGCAAACGAGATCTGAGGGTTAGAGTGCAGAAGTGGATTATGGGAGAGGGAGCTTGAGCCTTGATCTATGTCTGTGAAGTGCCAGATCAGATCTGATGTTGGATCCAAGACCCATTCATGAGGAATAATGAAATGGATAACATCAGATCAACCTTTAAACAACTGACCTGTTGAATGTAATGTATTAGAACAAGAACACTTGTCCATCTACCTACTAACTGAAAAAACTACTTGAAACTTCTACAAACTGCCCTTATTCCTCCAGTAGGGAGGGCATTAGGGGAGACAGTCTAATAGATCTGGACTAATCCTTTATACTCTGGTTCTTCTTTGCAGTTTAGGGACTCTTAATGGGTGGGTAAACGGCAACTATCATGGGAAGACTTAAGGACAAAGGAAGGGGCCCTGACACTCTCAGAACAACTTTATTTGCATATGATCAACAAATGCAAAAAGTTGCTGCCTAAGAAAACTAAGGCGAGGCCCCAACAATGGAAAAGCCCCCTCGTCAGCCTCAACAGGAAAATAAGACAACATGTCAAATCCTCTAAGGGTAACTTTGAGAAAAACTTAGCAACCACAGCCAAGGAAAACCACAAGCCTTTTACAGCTACGTACATAGCCTAAAAGGTAGGACGCAAGCATGTGCTGAACTAGTGGCTAACGGTATCACACACACTGATTCCGCAGAGATAGCAAACCTGCTAGTGGACAGATTTGGCATAAACTTCACTCCCTTATCCCCTCCAAACTTATCACAAACCTTGCCCCCAACTCCACCTCCCCACCCTACATATCCAAAGAGCAGGTCATTAAAGGCTTGTCTAAGGCAAAAAACACACCCTCTATGTGACCAGATGGCATCCCAGGTTGTCTTCTATACAAACTAAAACATGTACTAGCATCAACATTAAAACCCTACTCAATCACAGCCTAACCACAGGCTTTGTTCCTGTGGAGTGGAAAACAGCAACAGTTATCCCCCTCCACAAAGGTGGCTTAGCAAAAGATCCAGGAAATTGTAGACCCTAACTCTGAACAGCCACATCTGTAAAGCCATGGAACGTATCATCATGGGCCTCAAACATATGCAGGCAACCTCCAAATCCAGAAACCAACCCGATTCAGCTTCATCAAGGACAGATCCTGCCTGTTAAACCTGATGGATTTCTTAGAAAATGTGATCAAGGCCACTGACAAGGGCAAATCTGTGGACACAGCATACCTCAACTTGGCCAAGGTCTCTGACACAATCCCACACTCAGGCATTACCAATAAACTTACCAAACTAAATGTAAACCCATTTGTTGTAAGATGGGTTGCCAACTGGCTCACAAGCCAGTCACACACTATCAGAGTGGGTGACTCCACATCAACCAGCACACCTGTCACCAGCAGGGTGCCACAAGGGTCAGTGTTGGGCCCCCTACTGTTTGGTATATACGTCTCAGAAGTTCAGGCCAATACTGAAGGGCTGTGGCTGTCCACGTGTGTGAACGACTGCATACTGGATGCAAATGCTGAATCCCCAAATGATGCCAGTATACTTCAGGAGGGTCTTACGCAAACCAATAATTGGTGTCTTAGTCACAGTCTCAAACTGAATGCAAAGAAATGCATCATCATTCCCTTCAGTAAAAACAAAATGTCACTTCACACTATCAAATTAACAACAATACCCTATGTACCTACAAAGTGGTAAGAGATATGGGATCACAAGTAGACTGCGACCTTAACTTTGACCACCATGTGTCTACTGTAGTAAGGAAGGCTTTCTATGTATCACACTCGATTATCAATGGCATCACCTCTAGAGAAACGCAGGTTATAACCCCTCTATACTCGTCACTAATCAGGCTCATAATGGAGTATAACACCCTTTTCGGCATTTAATGTACAAAGCACCTGCAACAATTGGAGATACCTCAGAGGTTTCTAACTAAGAAGATCAAGGGACTCCAGCATGTGCCTTACACAGACCGACTAAAGTCCCTATCACTATTACTCAGTATCGTATAGACTTTTAAGGGAGACTTGTACCTGGCTTACAGAGCAGTCTCTGACCCAAACCTAATGAATTTGCTGCACATTCATAAATCAAACGGGATTAGAGCTACCCATTCCAGGGACATAAATATGGCCTGCGACATGAATAGGATGTGCTGGAGGGACAGATTTGTCTCCCAGTGACTGCCGCATCTTTGGAATAGGCTGCCAACCTGTATGACACTGTTCAAAAGGAGCCTGGACGAGTGAACGGGGCACTATAAATTCTTATCAGGGACAGCACCCACAACCCTCCTGGACATCGGTCGTCATTACTAAACACAATACTGGGTACTGACTAGAGTATCTATGGTATTACATTGGGATGAAATGGCTAGGATTGAAATGACCTCCAGGTCGATAGCTTAGTATCCTATGAGATCAGTTAACATTGATCACTGTTACTGTTGGCATCATGATGGACAAAATGGAAATACTGCAATAATACAAGGCACCCTCACAATTAACAAATGCACTCCAAGACAAGTTGCACAGCTAAAAGAGTATCACAGAGTTTCACCTGCAAGCATTTCTCGCAGAAATTCTACAAATGAAGGAGCATCTAAGGGACATTTAAATAATAAGAGATATATTTTCAGTGACAATTAAAAAAAAATAAGATAAGGAAGGGAATGTGGACTGTTCTCTAAAAATACAGAACACTTCTGCATAATCATTCAAGAAACCTATAATTTTTACAATTAGCTGTACAAAGCAAGAAAAGAAACTCCAGGTGCAATCGCAATGCATTAAATGGATGAAAGTACAGTTTTGTACCTACCATAAATGTAGATGTTCGAGTGTATACACTGCTGCAGTCATTAAACTTGGGTTATCCTGCCGTCAGGTGGTTCCCCAGTTGGCCTGAGTTCCAAAGTCTTGGTCCGGCGTCAGTTGCTGTCGCCTCCTCCCTGACGTCAGTGTGACAGGGGTATATAAAATGCAGCCGACGCCATTTTCTTCAGTTTTTCTTGCCCCAGATGTCAGGTGCCCCCAAATAGGTAGGCAATTCAAATTGCTAACTAAACATACATAAGAAAAGCAAACAACAACTTTCAGCCACCAGCAAATACTCCCCATAGGTAGTAAAGGGTAGAAGACATAGGTACATACCAGCAAGTAAGAGGGGAAGGAGGGAGGGTAACCTGGACTGCAGCAGTGTATACACTCGAACATCTACATTTATGGTAGGTACAAAATTGTACTATGTTCATCATGTTACACTGCTGCAGTCATTACACTTGGGTAGAATCCCAAAGCTGAGGTAGGGTGGATGGTTCTATAAGGCATTAGGGGTGGCTATAAGGCCCTGCAGCACTGCAGTGGCGAATCCAGCTCTGGATTTAGAGTATAGAGGCAGATGGTAATGCTTGGTGAAGGCATGCACAGAACTCCAAGTTGCTGCTTCCAAAATATCCTTGGTAGGTACTCCTCTGAGGTAGACAGTTGAAGTGGCTGTTGCCCTGGTGGAGTGAGATCTAATGCTGCTAGGTACAGGTTTCCCATGGTGTGTATAGCAGAAACGTATACAATGTCCTATCCATTTTAAAATAGTCTTGTTTTGAAATGGCTTTTCCCTGTGCTCCTTCAGCATATGCTACCAATAATTGCTCAGATTTTCTGAAAGCTTTGGTTTTGTCCAAGCAGAAGCGTAACTGCCTGTGAATATCCAAAGAATGCAGTAGTCTTTCCCCTTTATTCTGTGGTTTTGGATAAAAAGTTGGCAAGTGAATCGTTTGGTTTAGAGCCACACTGGATACCACCTTTGGCATGAACGTAGGGTTAGTTCTTAAAGACACCCTGTCCTGGTGGAAAATGAGGAAAGGTTCCACTGCCATTAGTGCCTGTAATTCTGAAACTCTTCGTGCTGTTATTGCCAGGAGCACAGCAGTTTTCCAAGGTATATATTTTAATTCTGCTGTGTTAGCTGGCTCAAAAGGAGGTAAAGTTAATTTTTCCAAAACAAAGTTGAGGTCCCAAGTTGGAGTAGGTGCTCTACGGGGCGGTCTTATGTTTTTAGCCCCTCTGAGGTACTGTCTTAGCAAAGGATTAGAGAAAATTGGTGGATCCATGTTGTAATGAGCAGAGATGGCAGAGGCGTGGATCTTGATGGATGAGAAAAAGAGGCCTTTGTCCAGCATCTCAGTTAAATATTGTAATATCTGAGGAATGTTTGGGACAAGAGGGTCAAGGCTGTGAGCCTGGTTCCAGGCACAGAATCTCTTCCATTTATCCGAATAGGCTTTCCTGTTACTAGGCCTTCTGGCCTCCAGAATGACATCCATAATAGCTTTGGAGAGAGGCATTGCCTGCTTGACTACGGAATCTTCCATGCAGCTAGGTTTAAGGTCTCTAGTTGGCTGTGTAGTATCTGATTGTTGTGCTGAGTCAGCAGATGTGGGATTTGAGGCACAATCCAGGGTGGTCCTTGTGCTAAGTTCTTTAAGATTGGGTACTAGTGCTGGCGTGGCCAGTCTGGTGCAATCAGGATCATCTTTGGCTCTTCTTGCCTGGCTTTTATGAGTACCTTTGGCAGGAGAGGTAGTGGTGGGAAAGCGTATACTTGTAGGTTTTTCCAGCTGAATGACAGGGCATCCACTTTCCATGCTTGTGGATGGTAACTCCTTGTGCAGAATTTCTGTAGCTGGCAGTTCATTGGGGATGCAAACAGATCTATGTCCAGGCTCCACCATTTCTGTGTTATCATTCTGAATATTTGTGGATTCAATTCCCATTCGTGGGGATCCATGATGTTTCTGCTTAAGTCGTCTGCCAGTGTGTTTTTCTCTCCTGGCAGGAATTGTGCTTGCAGATGAACTTGATAGTTTAGAGCTGTGTTCCACAAGGTCATGGCTTGTCTGCAGATGGGGTAGGAGTGAGTGCCCCCTTGCTTGTTTATGTACTACATAACTGTGGTGTTGTCTGTCTTTAGTAGTAGTTGTCCTGGATGCAGCAGGTCCTTGAAAGGTATAAGGGCATTTTGTACAGCTAGCATCTCTTTTTGATTGATGTGAAGATGCCTTTGTTCTGTGGTCCACTTGCCCTGAATACATTTGCCTGCCATGTGTGCTCCCCAGGCGTAATCCGATGCATCTGCTGTCAGTGTTTGCCTGGCTGTGGGTTGAGTAAAAGGATGTCCCTTGTTGAGGTGACAAGCTTGAGCCCACCATCAAAACTCCTGTTGAAGGCAAGGAATTAGTGGTATAACTGTTTCCAAACTTTGACAGTGTTGAGACCATACATTCTTTAGGTACCATTGTAGTTTCCTCATATGCAGTCTGGCATATGGAATTAGTAGTATGCAAGATGCCATGTAACCCAAGGTCTGCAGAATTCTTCTTGCAGGGAGTTGAGTCTTTGTTGCCATCAATTGAAAGTATCGAGTCAGTTGCCCTTGCTTGTCTGGCATGAGATAAGCCATCTGGGCCGTTGTGTTCAAGCTGGCACCCAGGAACATTATCTCTTGTGAGGGCACTAGTTTTGATTTCTTTTAGTTTACTGTGTACCCCAGGAAACTTAATAACTTTTTTACAAACGCCAGATGCTTTAGAAGAATGTCCTTTTTCTCTTCTTGAATCAGGCAGTCGTCCAGGTACGGATAAATTTTAATTCCTTTCTGTCTGCAAAATGCAATTACTGGTGCCAGGCACTTTGTGAAGACCCTGGACGCAGTAGATAAGCCAAAGGGCAGTGCAGAGAATTGATAGTACATTGAACCAGCTATGAATCTGAGGTATCTTCTGCAGTTTTGTCTGATAGGGGCATGCAGGTATGCCTCCTTGAGGTCCTAGGTCACGAGCCAAGCTTTCTTGCCCAGCATGGGAAGAAGCTGCTGTAGTGTCAACATTTTGAATTTCGAAACATCCAGGTAAGTGTTTACAGAAGAAAGATCCAGAATGGGCCTCCAGGCTTTGTCCTTTCTGGGAACCAGAAAGAGTCTTGAGTAAAATCCTTGTCCTTGATCCTGTGGTGGTACCTTTTGAATAGCTCTCATATCCATGAGTGCTGTAATTTGTTTTTGAGCCTCTGCCCATTGATTTGTTGGCAGATTTGGCATTCCTTTTAACCATGGCAGAGTGTGAAAGTGGAACCTGTAACCTTGAGATACAATGTTGAGAACCTATTTGTCTTTGGTGATCATATGCCAATTGTGATAGAAAAGTGCCAGTTTTCCTCCCAAGGGGGCTGCCAAGAGAGAGCTGTTTGGCAGATGTAGTGGGAAGTCATTGGGGCTGCTTTTTATATCGTTGGGGCATCTCTTCCCCTTCTTTCTAGCCTGATGCAACCCATTGTCGAGGTCTGTAAGGACCTTGTGATTGACCTCTATCTCTTGGACATCTTTATCTGCCCTTTTGAGGTCTGTCTGTAACTGGAAAGGACCAATTGTTAGTTGGCCAATTTCTACTAAATCGAGGAGGCTGAACCTGTAAGAAATCCTTCACCGTTTGCATAGATTTTGCCTCATCCTCCACTTTCTTTAATACCTCTTCTGCCTTAACTCCAAATAACACAGCCTGCTGCAAAGGTGCATCCAATAATTTTGCTTTAACATGATCTGGTAAAGTATGTTCTTTTAACCAAGCATGTCTTCTAATGACAGAGCCTGTAACTGTTGCTCTACAGGAGGCCTCTAAAGAATCAAAACCACATTGCAAAGTATGTTTTCCCACTTGTTCAGCTGCATGCAATAAATCCTGCATTTCTTTAAAATTAGGAGGATCTGAATCTGGAAGGATTTTTTGTTTCAACTGAGACATCAAAAATTGCTGATATTTTAGCATGTGAAACTGGCAATGTAAGGCTCTCATTGCTAAAGTTGCAGACGTATATACTTTCTTTCCCCATCTGTCTAATGCTCCGGAATCTCTGGCAGAGGGAACTGGATTCTTGGCTGATGAGGCCTTAACCCCTTTGGGTCCCTGAAAAATTGTTTCAGGGTCAGCAACAGGGCTTTTATACAGAAATTTGTGTGAGTCAGGGACACTGTAGTATCTGTCAAGTTTAACTGGGGCTGGAGGTAAGGAATCAGGATTTAAGCTGGATTCAGTATACACATCATCCACAATATCTAACACTGGCGGAATAGCAAGGGGTCTGTGTTGAGGTAATAAAAGGAAGTCTCTGAGCCTTTTCTTGGATTCTGAGTAATCCTGGCCTTCCCAATGGAAATGCTCCCTCATGGTATGTAAGGTTTCCCCAAAGAAGTAGTCCTCAGGCGGAGAGGCTGATGGAATTGACTCCTCAGCATCAGAATCCTCATAAGGGGGTAAAGAATATCCTAGGTCTGAGAATGGATCTGAAGAGATGGAGACCTGGTCGGATGAGACATAGTCTGCATCCTGTCTAGGCCTTTTATCACGTGAGGGATCGGACCTCCTGATCAGAGTGATTAGGTCTTCAGCCATTTTGAGCATTTGTTTCTTAGGCATGGAGGCCTGTACTGGAGAATGCTGTATTTGTTTCTTTATTTTTAAAGGAGGCTTAGACTTAGCAGAGGGTGTAATGCTTAACTGAGTAGGTCTGAAAACACCCTCTGAAGCTGCGGGTAGCTCAGCTACTCCAGATCCCTCTGAAGGGTTAGTTTCGGTAGGTTGAATAACTTGTGCGTTCGAAGGCCCAGCCATCTCCATGTGGGAGTCAGAGGCGGCCTGTGGTTCTACAGAAGCAGTCGTCAGGGGCTGCAAAGGCGCCTCGCTGAAAACCGGAGAACCGGCGACTGGCCTAGAAGAGGCTTTGTCGTCAGTTTTGGGCCTCAGATGCCTATCCTTGTCTTTGCGCTTTTTATGTATTCCGGTCATCGGAAGTTCCGACGGCATGGTATAATTGAATTTTCTACCAAAATAATGTCAGGCAAAATCAAACCGACGTTTAATAGTGCACTTGTTAAACCTAGCACAAAACCAACAACCAGTGACCTCGTGGTCTGGGCCTAGGCATGGGATACAATAAGAATGGAAATCCTTATGAGGTATTTGCTTCCCACAAGAAATACAGATGTGATAGTGTTCAATCTCGCCGTTTGTTCTTACACATGGGTTCGGAGCCGATCCTCGGCTCCGTGTCGGCCGCTTGCAAGCTCTGCATCGAGAAGAAGCTCGAGACAACCTAATACCCACAATCCCCCTCTGCCTTTACCTCAGATCTAGTTTGCCGCTGCTGCGTTCGCATCGCTGGGATCTAGCTCGAGCAACTTGAGATAAGATATAACTTTAATTTTGTTATATTTTAGAAAAATTTGTTCTAAAAGTACCTTTTGGTAGACATAGTGTATGTGTGTGTGTAGGTAGAATTTCTCGGTACCGCTAAGTTTATTTAACTGGTTAGAGTTTTTCGGGGCCTACCACCCCTTACTTAATTTGACAACCGGACTGACATATACATCGGATTTGACTTTTTTCTGTTGGATTTGTCTCTTATACTGAACTTGACTTTTTCTCTTTCTGTAAGATGTCTGAGAAAATTAAATCAGGCTTTAAACGTTGCCAGTGTGGCCAAAAAATGTCAGTTACTGACAACCATAGTTCCTGTGTCTACTGCCTTGGCCCTCTCCACTTACAGGAGGACTGTTCAATTTGTCACTCTTTTAGTGGGAGGGTCATGACAGATAGGCGCAGGAAACTCATGGACAGGGGGTTATTAAAACCTTCCTTTCAGGAGGCTCTGGATGCTTCAGACCAGGCATCCAAATCCTCGAAGGAATCGAAGGCGTCGGAGCCCAAGTCATCGGCTCCGAGCTCTTCGAGTAAAGTTAGATCACCGGTTCCACAGACTTCGGGCCGAGTGTTCAACTGGTGTCAGTTCCTGAGCCTCGAGTCTTGGAACTGGTGATGGAGCTCCCTCCCTCGACTCTATTGAGGTCGGCTCCGTCTTCGGTTCCTTCGACCCGTTCTTCTTCTAAGCTCTCCGATGTCGATGTGGATCGTGTGGTGCAGAAGTTATTGGAGCATTCGGCCCTATCCAAACTTATTTCAGTTTCCACCCAGTTGGTGTCGAAACTTGAAGGCCTCCCATTGTCTCCATCCATTCCTCCTCCGAGACCTGTCCAGTCTTTGGAGCCGGAAGAGGTTGATCTTCTGATTGTGGAGCCCTCGGGTCCAGAACCGTCCTTTTCTCGGTCTGTTCCTCTCACCTCGACTCCATCGGACCCGGTACCGGAGTCTCGGAGCCGACGATCTGTCCTTGGTTCCGGGGCCGAGAGTCAAACCGACGTTTCGGTTCCGACTCTTCCCCTCGGGGCCTCGGCGCGGATCGATTCGGCTCCGTCCTCGGGGTCGATGCCTTCGGTGCCTGTTTCGGGGATTCTTCCCATTTCTTCGGAACTGGGAGATTCTTCGACTCGGGCCCTGGGGGCTTTTGATCTAATGAGGAAGGTGTTGTCTACCCAGACAACCACATCAGTAGAAGCAACCTCTCCTCCCCATAAAGGGCCGTTATCCTCCTCTGCACCCACGGCCACATCCAAGCGTCGAGCACCGGTGTCTCAGCCACCCCTGGAGGGTGCCCCCTCTTCCTCGGAGGCTTCTTCGGATGCTCTCCACGAAGAAGTCCCTAGGAAAAGATTGTGTAAGAGGAGACACTTAGATTCTCCACAAGAATCCTTGACATCCGATACTGACTTAGATGAGTCAGAAGGGTCCCCTAAGTCACCTTCAGAAGATGTCTCTTTTCTGACATTTTGGAGATCCTGAAACAGAGAGGTGACTGGCAGTCCCTCCCCTTCTGAGGATGAGTCAGTCTTGCTGAAGGCATTCGGTGCTCGCCCTTCCTCCTCCTGGGTCACTCCGCCCTTGATGAATTAATGGAACTTATTGCTCGAAGGCGTGGGGCTCCTGACACAGTGGAACCAGTCCCAAGGAAACCCAATAAGTATATCACTGCACCCCAGGACAAGACTTACTTGACAAAAGGAGTTCCAGTGGGCGCTATGGTGGTGGCAGCGGCCACGAAAAAGGAGATGTCGGAATCTTCCTCATCTGTCCATCCCCTAATAAAGATTCTAGGACTATGGACAGGTATGGGAAGCGCATTTTTAGTTCAGCGGCTTTTTCCATGCGATCCCTGAACTATTTGACCCACTTTACACGACTACAGAGGGATCTAGTCAAAGAGTTGGGAGATACCCTCCAGGGTACTACAGATGCTGCTGTCTCAGAGAAAGTGACAGCGCAACTTAATACCCTTACATCCATTGTGAACTCGTCCATGAGGCTGATCTCTTACGCGGCGAAGGTTCGAGTAGGGCAGCAGCTTCAGCGATTGCTCTTCGCAGACAATCCTGGATGCGCTTATGTTCATTTGCGGAAGCCTTCAAGTCTTCCTTTACTAACGCCCCATTTGACGGTGCCACTCTTTTTGGCCCCAAAGTAAAGGAGACCCTTACCCGGTATGAGCAGGAGGGAAAGACTCTGTCTGCTGTCGGAGTCCGTTTTCCACCCCAACCAGACCGTACCCCAAAGGGCAACGTGGTGGAAAAATGTGGTTTCGAAAACCCCAAGGATCTTTCCCAGGCACACAGGGTGATGCCCCTTCTAGAGGCAGAGGAGGGGGCAGAGGTGGAAGACGCCGCCCTGGCGGCAGAGGGGGTCCGCAGAATCAAGGTGACAGGGATACACTCCCTGGTAAACCTTTCCAGCACTCCTGAGAGGAGGCCCGACTGTCCTGCTCTGGAGGCAGTCAGGGGTCGCTTAGCTTTATACCCTCAGGCCTGGCAAAACATAACTACAGACAAGTGGGTAAAAAGCGTGGTTACCAGAGGTTACAATATACCTTTTCTATCCCATGCCAAAGAAAAGACTCCCAGATGTACCGCCCCATCTGCGAGAGCCAGCAGCTATAGAAATTTCAAAGCTGCTAGAAAAAAAGAGTCATCCAACCAGTCCCAGCGGACCAGAAAGGATTCGGGACTTACTCAAGGTTCTTTTTAGTTCCAAAGAAAACAGGGGACTGGAGGCCCATTCTGGACCTAAGCGACCTCAATACCTTCGTCAAGAAAGAAAAGTTCCGAATGGTCACGCTTCAATCGATCCTTCCATTCTTACAGAAGGACGACTGGATGTGCTCAATAGATCTGAAGGATGCATACTACCACATCAAAATGGCCAGGGCAACCAGAGAACATTTGCGCTTCCAGCTGGGTGCCAATCACTTTCAGTTTCGAGCCCTGCCCTTTGGTCTGACCTCAGCCCCAGGGTCTTCACCAAATGCATGGCAGTGGTAGCGTCTCACTTGAGACGCCAAGGATTCCAGGTGTTTCCGTATCTGGACGACTGGCTCCTTTCTGCCACCACCCAGCGTCAACTAGTACAGGCCAGAGACTATACTCTTCAACTGTGTATTCACCTAGGAATTTCCGTAAACTTCGAAAAATCCTTACTACAGCCATCACAGAGTATCTTATTCATAGGAGCGGAATTAAATACACATCAGTTAATTCTAAGACTTCCTCCAGAAAGGATACTTTCACTTCAGACTCACATACGTCTTCTTCTCTTGTCCAGGAAATCCCCAGCAAAACTGGTACTGAAAGTTTTGGGACTCATGTCAGCTTCTCTTATTGCAATACCCTTGGGAAGACTGCACATGAGAGTCCTACAATGGCTACTGTTTGCACAATGGTCGTTCCAACAACTACCTCTAACACATGAGATTCTTATAACGAACACATGCAAAACACACCTAAACTGGTGGCTTCAGACGTGCAACCTTTCCAAGGGGAGACCATTTGTGCTATCCACGCCTACAGTTACGGTGACCACGGACGCTTCCCTGATAGGGTGGGGGGGCATCTTTCAGGGACAGACAGTCCAAGGCGAATGGACCAATTTAGAGTACAATCTGCACATCAATGTTCTAGAGTTGAGGGCAGTGTTTCTAGCGTTGCAACACTTTGCTCCCCTTCTTCCTCTGGGAACTATTGCAGTTCAGACGGACAACATGTCGGTAGTCTGGTACATAAACAAGCAAGGGGAACCAAGTCCTATCAGCTATGCAGAGAGGCCATGAGAATCTGGCAATGGGCGGAGTCCACGGGTCGCTTTCTGATAGCAACGCACATCCCGGGGTCATCCAACGTCATAGCCGACAGGCTGAGCAGAGCAATTCTGTTACCGCACGAGTGGTCCCTAAAACAGTCAGTTGCGAAAAGATTTTTCGCACGTGGGGCCAGCCTTCCTGCGATCTGTTTGCGTCTCCAATGAATGCCAAATGCAGGAGCTACTTTGCCCTATTACCCCCTCCAGGGGAAGTCCCCAGGGACGCACTGATTCACGATTGGCCCCGGGACTCCTGTACGCATTTCCTCCCTTCCCCCTGATATCAAAGTTTCTCCAGAAAGCCAAAAACCTACACAGGACAATAATCCTCATTGCCCCATTCTGGCCTCATCAAATTTGGTTCCCCTTCCTCATGACACACTGCATTCGGGGACCCTGGATCCTGGACCCAGAGCCAGATCTATTGACTCACTCGTCAGGGGCTCCTCACCCCTCGCTCTTGTCCCTCCATCTAGCAGCTTGGCTGCTCCAATTCCCAACTTAGCCAGGTCTGATCTTCTTTCGCCTGCAGTTCAGAATATATTAGTGGCTTCTCATAAAGCTTCCACTACTAAAACATATACTAGTAAATGGAAGCGCTTTGTATTCTGGGCGAATACACAACAAGTGGACCCTGTTATAGCTCCTTTGAATAAAATATTAGAGTTTTTAACAGACTTGTTCCATCAGGGTGCTTCTCCTGCCACATTAAGAGTTCAATTGGCTGCCATTTCTAATTTCCATGTGGAAGAATGTGGGGCTCCTGTTATGGCCCACAGACTTTGTAAAGCCTTTTTAAAAGGGGCTTTTCATATTAGACCACCAATTAGATCTCCTACGTCACCTTGGAGTCTAAACTTATTGTTATCTAAGTTAATGCTGCCCCCCTTTGAACCAGCCTCCTCTTGCCCATTGAAATTTTTGTCATGGAAGACTCTCTTTTGGTAGCCATTACATCCGCTAGGGAGTATCTGAACTTCAAGCTCTCTCCATTAAGCACCCTTATTTGATCTTTCACTCTGACAGAGTTTCTCTTCGCACTAATTCATCCTTCCTTCCTAAAGTTTGTTCTATTAATAATATTAATCAGTCCATTGAATTACCCACTTTCTTCAAGAATCACTCCAATAAAATGGAGTATATGTTGCACAAATTAGATGTTCACAGACAACTAAGGTTTTACTTGGATAGAACAAAAGATCACAGAAAAACTGATCAACTTTTTGTAGCCTTTGCTGATAACAGGAAAGGAGTAGCGGTTACCAAAATAACTCTTTCTAAGTGGTTAACTGATTGTATCGTCTATGTCTATGATTCTTCAAATCAAACTCTTTTGCACAAACCCAAAGGACATTCCACTAGGGCAGTGTCTACATCCCTGGCTCATGCAGCCCGCCTACCACTAGACGCTATTTGTGCGGCTGCTACTTGGTCTAAGCCACATACATTCATTTCTCATTATAAGGTAGACAAGGTTTCTAGGGACAGGGCAACCTTTGGTTCCACTGTGCTCAAGAACGTCCTTCCGTGAGTTCCTCAGGAACAAGGAGCTAGGGACGCTACCCATGTGTAAGAACAAAAGGCAAGATTGAACACTATCACATATAGAAGTTATGTCCTTACCATAACGTTCCATGTGGAGTGTTCATCTCGCCTTTGTTCTTACATTCCCACCCTCCCGCCCTTAGGAAGAACGTTCAGTTTGGTGCCTGGCCTGGGGCATTCTGCTTCTGCATTGCAGTTGTTGTGTATATAGTTGACATGTATATATATGTGTATATGTGTATATATATATATATATAGACTCTTAGTCTGTGCATATGTGATATAAGCATGAGTGTGCTCTCTCTGACTACTGGTTTGCTTGCAAACTAGATCTGAGGTAAAGGCAGAGGGGGATTGTGGGTATTAGGTTGTCTCGAGCTTCTTCTCGATGCAGAGCTTGCAAGCGGCCGACACGGAGCCGAGGATCGGCTCCGAACCCATGTGTAAGAACAAAGGCGAGATGAACACTCCACATGGAACGTTATGGTAAGGACATAACTTCTATTTATTAACCTTTACCGACATCGGTCAGAGGCAAGAAAAAGTTTCCCCAACGGGGTACTTAGCTTTGTAGAAGACTTTGGTTCTGGATTCGGAATGAAAATCTCAGGAGACGGCCGACCGGCTCTTGTGAACTGCTTTTGCTTCAGGCACTGCGCGGCAAGAAAGACTGAAGAAAATGGCGTCAGCTGCATCTTATATACCCCTGTCACACTGACGTCAGGGAGGAGGTGACAGCAACCGACGCCGGACCAAGACTTTGGAACTCAGGCCGACTGGGGAACCGCCTGATGGCAGGATAACCCAAGTGTAATGACTGCAGCAGTGTAACACGATGAACATCTTAAATCAAGCTGCTTAATTCCAGTCACGATGCAACTAATAAAATAATTACAACCGAGTGGAAGCCAATAAATACGTAATTCAGTGACATAAAAGGAAATGAATTACAAAAATATGCAAACATACTTTGAGCAGATATGTTCATATTCAAATTGTTCAAATTGTATCAACTAACATTTCAGTTTATTTAGTCAATTAGTCAGTGATGCAATGGCCACAAATGACATATTTCACTTCAGCTTAATTTTAAGTTAATAAAACTCAAACCTTACTTAAAAGAGCAGTAGTCTAAATTCCACTAAGCACAACTCTTCATTAAGTTTCTATGAATACAACTTCAACTCATTATTTAGTTCTAGTGGACAAATAATTCCAAAATACAATCATCTACAAGCAATGGAACACCTCATACCAAATTTTCCTTAATTTTCTATCAAACTAACTCGGATATCCAATAGTTTAGTCATGATATATCAAAACAAATTTGACATGTATACTCACTACGTCTAGCCATCTTTGACAGAAACTTCTATAGTGAGGTTAAAACAGTGGGATCATCTTGAGATAAATTTTGTCTGATTACAAAATCTTATAACAGGTATCTGCAGAAGCTATACCCTTTATACCATACTCTGTTGTTCCCTATACCAAGTTAAAAGGGAATGTTCAGCAGTCCCACCAATTCTTTATAACTTCTGATCAAACTAGATACAGATATCTTTAAAGAAAATCAACAGGCATGAGAATTTATTCAGGCATAAGCCATTAGCCAACAAGCACTATGGCATTGCCAACTAACATATATTCAGTTAATGAAAACATTAAAACAGAGGAGTGGGAAGAGGGGTAAACAAGGAGACCCAGTCAAGAAGTCCACCTAGAAGACCTTCAGGAATATTAATAACACACATTAGAGTAAGCTTACTTCAAAGGACCCATCAGACCTAGATTCATATAGACCCATATAAATTTTAAAGCATTATTATAAAGTGTTTATGTCTACATTCATTACAGAAATGGAAAAGGTGTTGCCAAAATTGATAGATAAGTGTGATTTGACAACACTAACAAATCAATGTAAGAAAATACTGCTGCTGTTGTTGGGTCTTGATGCAGAGAAAGCATCCAATATGCATGGGTAAGAGTAATGCAATAGAAGCATTTGCATTCCCTGATACAATAAATAGGGTTAATTAAGAGGACATATGAAGGATCGGAGAAAAGAATTAAGATGGGAGGGTTCTTCTCTGATAAGCTGTATTTGAACACAGGAACCAGGGAAGGATATTGTTTTTCCTCTTTGTTATTTGCTTTATATTCAGAGGACTGGCAAAGAAAATAAGGGACTTAGAAATTCAAGGATATAAACAGGATGGCAATAAAAGAAAGAAGTTATGTACTCACCATAACAATCCATATGAGCTGTTCATCTCACCTTCATTCTTTACTGATGAGTTTGGAACCGACTTGGCCACTTTCAAAAGCTCGAGGTCTCATAACTAGATTGTGGCTTATTCCCTAGCCCATGATGCTCTGTGGAATTCCCCAGATGTTTGCTGGTATGCTAAATATTGTAAAGAACATCTTTTTATCTATCATAAAAACTAAGAAGAGGGTCAAAGAGTAACAGATGCCAAATAGTAATCGCTCGATCCTCCAGGAGTCAAAGGCTGGGGGCAGGAGGATGGGACGTAAGAATGAAGGTGAAATGGACAACTTAAATGGAACGTTATGGTGAGTACATAACTTATGTGATGTTGCCCTATCTTGCCTTCATTCTTTACTGATGGGACAGCGTCCCTAGTACCATCTTTCTTGGGTGGCTCACGGGAGAACATTCTTCAGAACCGTGGACCCAACGGAAGACCTGTCCCTGGAGGCCAAATCCACTTTGTAATGAGTGATAAAGGTATAAGGTGCTGACCACGTTGCTGCAGCACAGATTCTATCAATTGGCAGTTTTGCACGAAAGGCGGAAGAGGTAGAAACAGCACTAGTAGAATGAGTTCTTATTTTGGAAGTTGTTTGTTTACGGAATGGTAGGTGAACACGATGCAATCTGACAACCATCTGGATATGGTAGATTTTGCTGCTGGAGCACCTTTTTTACAGTCTGAAAATGATAAAAATAGTTGGTCAGTCTTTCTAAGTTCCTTTGTTTTGTGCAAGTAGAAACGTAATTATTGGTGTACATCCAGTAGGTGCAACATATATTCTGCCTTATTGCCATAATTGGGGAAGAAAACTAGTAAGTCTATAGACTGGTTTAGGTTTGATTCAGAGCATACTTTTGGTAGAAAGGATGGGTTCGTACAGAGAGAGATTCTGTCCTTATGGAATAGCATATAGGGGGGTTTGATAGATAATGCTTGTAGTTCTGAAACATTTCTGGCCGAAGCGATCGCTACTAAGATAGCTGTTTTCCACATTAAAAACTTTAGATCACATGATGAAGCGAACTCAAAGGGGGAAAGGATTATGCGAGATAAGACAAAATTTAGATTCCATGGAGGTAGACGTGGTTTAATAGGTGGTTTTAACAGATTTTCACCTCTCAAGAAGGCTCTACAAAGTCTGTGGGACATGATATTTGGACCTCCGTCTCCAGCATGGAAATTAGAGATTGCGTCTACTTGAACTCTAATGGTAGCTGCAGCTTTCCCTTCCTGAAAAAGCTTTGCTAAAAATTCCAAAATGGAAGGTAAGGGTGCAGAAAAGGGGTCAAGATTATTGCCTGAAGCCCAGGACGAAAATCTTTTCCATTTGCTGAGATATAATCTTTTTGTAAAAGCTTTGAGAGAACAAATCAAGATATGTTTTACTGAAGGTGAAAGGTCTGGTAACCTGGCTATGGCTGGAATCAGAGCAGCCATGCTGTCAACCTGAGGGTTTGCAGAGATGGATGGAGGGTACCCGAAATGTGTGTCAGAAGATCCGGAACTGGGTCCAAAATCCAGGGCTCCTCCTGAAGATGAGGCCAACAAAAGGGGAACCAGATTTGACAAGGCCAGTAAGGAGCAAGAAGTATTAAGGTGCTTCCCAATGCATTGGCTTTCTGAAGAACTTTTGGTATCAAGGGAAGGGGAGGAAAAGTGCATAGGAGACCCCAGGGCCAATCGTGTACATGTGCATGCCTTGGGGACTCCCCCGGGGGGGATTAGGGCAAGGTAGCTGCTGCATTTGGCGTTCATGGACATGGCAAAAAGGTCACAGCAAGGTTGGCCCATTTCTGGAAAATCATTTCCGCTATGTGCGGTTTCAGGGACCACTGGTGGGGCATCAGAATCACCCTGCTGAGTTTGTCTGCTATCACGTTGGATTTCCCCAGGATGTGTGTTGCTATCAGAAAACGTTGGGAAGAGGTTGCCCACTGCCATACTCACAGTGTCTTTAAACAAAGGGGGTAAGACTGCTTCCTCCTTGTTTGTTTATATACCATACAACTGACATGTTGTTTGTCTGGATAGCAATCGTTCCTATCAGAAGAGAGTCTTGGAATGCTTGTAACGCAAGAAGCACTGCTCTCATCTCTAGGACAGTGATGTGCAGGTGGGCCTCGTAATCCTGCCAAGTGCCTTGGACTGTCTTTCCCTGATAATGCCCCCCCCTATCTGGGAAGCATCTGTGGTCACTGTCGCTAATGGTTGTGGAAGAACAAAGGGTCAACCTAAAGTCACTTGATTGGAATGTAGTAAGCACTGGAAGTCTCTCTTGCAAGATTCTGTTAATATGATCTGATGTGACACTGGTAGTTCCTGCATGGACCACTGAGTGGACAGTAGCCACTGTAAGATTCTCATGTGCAGCAGTGCTAATGGAATTATGTTTATCGCTGTTGCCATGACGCCCAGTACTATTAGAACTGTCCTTGCTAGAACCTTCCTTTTCGGAAGAAAGACTGAGACCTGAAGCCACAGGGTTTGAACTCTTTCCAGGGGCAACTTTACCATCATTTTTGTTGTATCTAGATCTGCATCTATAAAAACGATATGTTGAGATGGCAATAATGCAGATTTTTTGTAGTTTATTGTGATCCCCAAACGGGATCAAAGTGTCAGGGTGGTATCTCGTGCTACTGATAGTAGATGCTTGGTGGCAGTGGTTACGAGACAGTTGACTAGATAAGGAAACACTCGGAATCCCAGATGTCTCAGGTGAGCCGTAACTACTGCCATACATTTGGTGAACACTCTGGGAGCTGTAGTGAGATCAAAGGGCAGAGCTTGAAACTGGTAATGACTGGCTCCCAGCCAAAGGCATAGATGACTCCTGGATGGTCTGTCCATCTTTATGTGGTAGTATGCATCCTGGAAGTTTATACAGCGCATCGAATTGTCTTTTCCCAAAAAGGGAAATATCGACTGCAGTGTTACCATCCAGAACTTTGTCTTTGTGACAGATTTGTTGAACCTGCTGAGATTCAGTATGGGTCTCCAGTGCCCTGTTTTCTTTGGAATTAAAAAGAACCTTGAGTAAGTTCCAGATCCTATCTGGTCTGCGGGGACCGGTTGGATGACTCTTTTTTTCTAGAAACTTCTGTATTTCTATGGTTGCTTGTTTCCTGTGACTGGGTGGAACATCTGGAATGTTTTTGATACGTGGGGTTGGAAGGGAAAAGGGTATATAGTAGCCTCTGGATATAATGCTTTGTACCCATTCGTCTTTTGTTATTTTTAGCCAGGTGTTTGGGTACAAAGATAAGTGACCCCCGACTACCTCCAGAGATGGACAGACGGGCCTCCATTTCAGGAGCACTGGAAGGGCTTACCAAAGGAGGAATCCCTGTCACCCTGGTTTTGTGGACTCCCTCTGCCACATGGTCAGCATCTTCCATTACTGCTTCCCCCTCTGCCCCTAGGGGAAGGCTCACCGCGTGCGTCTGGGAAAACTCTCTGGGGTTTTCGGAACCACATCTTTCCTCCCTTTTGACATTTAGGATAAGGTCTAGAAGGTATGGAGAAATGGACTTCAATGGCAGAGAGTTTTCCCTTCCTGTTCACACCTGGTTAGTGTGTCTTTGACTTTGGGCCCAAACAAGGACGAGCCATCAAAAGGGGCATTAACAAAAGAAGACTTAAAAGGTTCCACAAAGTTACACAAGCGCATCCAGGAATGTCTCCTAAGGGAAATTCCTGAACCCACCGTCCTACTCGCTCCATTGGCTGCATAGAAAATCCTCATGGATGAGTTTACTAGCAAATTTAAGGTGGAGAGCTGGAAGGACACTTTGTCTGATGCCCCCATAGCTACTGAACCTTGTAGAATATCTCCTAGCTCCTTCAGGAGATCTCTCTGCAACCTGGTAAAATGTGTAAGATACTTCAGGGACCTGAGGGTAAAGGTCACTGAAGAAAAAATATGCTTTCCATATCTGTCCATCGTCTGTGACTCTTTATACGAGGGATGGACAGAAGAGGATATCTCTGACAATTCCTTTTTGGTGGCCACCTCCACCTCCATAGCATCTACTGGAACACCTTTTGTTAGGAAGGACTTATCTTTGTGGGAAGTTATAAACTTATTTAGCCTCTGGGCAACAGGGTCAATGGAATCCGGAGACTCCCATGCCTTTCAACAGACCAATTCCATAAGTTCATTGAAAGGCGGAGACACCCAAGTGGTGGAAGGGTGAGACCCAAAAGCCTTCAGGTATACAGACTCATCATCAGAAGGGTTGATGGCCTTCCAGCCACCTCTCTGCTTAAGAATCTCCAAAATGTCTGGAAAAGAGACATCTTCAGAGGGTGACTGTGGGGACCCTTTTAAATTATCCAGGTCTGTGTCAGATGTAACAGACTCATCTGGGGAGTCAAATGCTTTCTCTTACATAGTCTCTTTTGAGGGTCCTCTTCAGAAGGCATTCTGGAGAGGTTTCGGAAGAGATAGGTTCACCCAACAGGGAATCCTGAGGTTTAGGGTCTCCATGTCTGTGTGGAATCAGCTGTGCGGAGACAAACACCGGTGCCTTTGGGGGAGGAATGACTGGATTTGAGAGTGGGGTTGCCAGTGGTGACAGCACTCTCCTCATCATCTCGACAGCCCCCCACCCATGACTCGAGGAAGCTCCCGGTTCTGAATAACCAGAAGGTTTCTCCGGTACCAAGGGGGTTGGCTCCGAAGCTGATGTGTCGCTGAGCTCACCTGAGCCGAAGGCCTGACAGGCAAGTTCGGATCCGACAACTGTCCGATCTGACTGTCCTCCCCCAAACTCGATTGGAGAGTGTTGGCCCCTAGACTCCTCTAGCTCAAACGGCACCGAGGAAGTTGGAACAGAGGTTGGGGCCATAGCTCCTGAGGCAAGTCTCAACTCCAGTGGTTCCACTATGATCAGCTCCATGAATTCTGGCTTTGAAGCCCTGAGGCGGGTCAGAGGAGGAGTTGATAGTGATGGGGCAGGTCCACTCGGCTCAGAAACCTTCTGCGTCAGATCTGATAATAATCTGGCTAGCGCCGGTGTACTCAAAATCCTCCTCACTACACGATCCACATAATTTTCTGTCAAACTCCTGGAGGATTGAGAGGAGGGGGCAGAAGACATAGATTTCTGCAAAACTGGTAACCTCAAAGTCGGAGACATTGGTTCCAAAACAGGGGACCAGCTCTGAGTGTGCAATACCAATGGCTCCGAAACAGATGGAGCCAAGGTAGATGGTTTCTTGGGTCTAAAAGCCTTCGGGTCCAATGACATTTTTGAAACTTTTTGTGAAAGTCCAGATTGGTCCGAAGAGGATAAAGAACTTTTTGCTGACTTACTAGATCTAGAAGGAGGGGAAGAGCTTTTCTTTGAAGTACTCTGACCTTCTTCTAAGGATTCTGAAAAATAAATTTTTAGTAATCCTCTTAGAATAAGTTTATTTTTTCTCTCAAGGAGAACCCTTGAGCTGAAAGAGTGGCATATAGAGCACAACTCTTGTAAGTGTACTCCTTCCAAGGCAGTACACACATTCTGAATAGCTATCTGTCAAAGACAATTTTTGAGAAGATTTGAAACATTTCTTGAACCCAGAGGGTTTAGTCTTTTTCAATTGTTTAGACATAGTAAATACAGCAATGAACTAAGCAACACCAAATAACCTATACTATATATACATATACATATATATATATATATATATATATATATTTGATATATTTGTTATATTTATATTTGTTACATATATATATATATATATATATATATATATATAAAATCTTTTTTTTTTTTTTTTTTGAACAGAACACGCAGGAAAAACAGGGGGGAAGCCCTCTAATTTAAACAGGCTATAAACCGCTCTCTAAGTTAAATGAGCTGGTTAGAGAGAAGGAGAGGGTTAAGTTTTATATTACATATATTTATATATATATATATATATATATATATATATATATATATATATATGTCTGTTTGTGTCTTTCGGCTTTTCCCTGTTAGGGGTCGCCACAGCAGAACTCCGGTCCGCTAATGATTGGTAGTGAATTTTTACGTACCGGGTTACCAGCCCTGATGCACAACCTTCAACGAAGGCACGCCCCCATTCACGTATGCCTCCACACAGAAGACGTTCTAGCTGAGAATCGAACGGGACAACGTCTTGCTATGAGGCGACAACGCTACCGCAGCACCACCCACTGCAGTTATATTATATATATATGTAAGTATATATGTAAACTGAACAGCTCAAAAAAACACACACCAAGAAGGATACAAGAAAATATAAGGTTTGGCACTATGCGAAAAACAAACCTTACAATCTAAAAGTTAACCAAGAAAAGTTTCAACTGCAAACCACACTTGACGGCTCTAGAAGCACGGGTCAAGTAAAAATGGCTGAGTCGCTCTCTAATTTAACAGAGCTAAACTCTATTAAATGACATACGCACTTGCAATACTAATCTATGAATAATCCTAATAACAGTAATAATAACAATGTAAAAATGTCAACAACAAGGAGAGGAATCAGGATAGGGGTGGAGTGTAGGCCTTAAAACAAAAGTGACGGCCCCTGAGATCAACAGCAAGCAGCGGACAAAGTCTAGTCTGTGATTAATTTAGCTAAAGTAATTGCACACAAGTTTAAGGAAAAAAACAAGCTAAATAGTTATATATAAATATATATATATATATATATATATATATATATATATATATATATTGAAGAAAAAGGATCAAACTTAGCCAGAGCCAGTTGAGGAAATGCCCGATCTGTTTAGCAGCAAACAAGATCTAGGGAATACCACAGAGCATCATGGGATAGGGAGTAAGCCAAGAGCTAGTTAGGAGACCTCCAGCTTTTGAAAGTGGCCAAGTCAGAACCAAGGATTTGTTCTGAACCCATCAGTAACGAATGAAGGCAAGATAGGACAGCACCACATCAGAAGTCATGCCCTTACTGTAACAATGCCATCTGTTTGTTTTCATCCTTCCTCGACCATTGGGTCTTGGATCCAACCTCGGATCTGACCTCGGCCATTTCTCAGACTTTAGATCTGTAGCTCAAGCTCCTCTCTTACCCATAATTCTCTCCCAAGCCCCTGATTACCTCAGATCAAATTTGCCCCTTTACGTTAATATGCAGGAAAGAGACAGGCTTAATAGTTAGAAAACTGCAGGCATATGGTAGTAAAGGTATATGGAGCTCAGATAGGGGAAAAGGTCAAATGGGCATATCCCCAGGTCATACCAGGAAACCATAGTGGTATCTTCTACCAAAGGAAGGAGGAACAGATGAAGAGTAGGTTGAGGAAGTGCAAATGCAGACAGTGCAGATGCATCATTATGATAAATACGTAACACTTGTATCTGATGTTGTCTTTTTTGTCTGTTCCTCAACCACTGAGACAGACTCGCCAGCTAGTATAACGCTAGGGTGGTCTCATGGAAGGATATTCTAGAGTATTGTAGAACCAAAAGCTGCCCTGTTCCTAGAAACGATATCCAGTTTGTAAGCAGCTATGAAAGGATGAGCACCGGACCAAGTAGCAGTAGCAGAAATGTGATCTACAAAAGTTCTGGATAGGAAGGCAGTTAAGGTGGATACTGACCCTGTAGAATAAGCTTATAGTGGTCTTGGTAGAGACAAACCCGTATCTTCAGAACATGAGAAATACAATTAGTGAGACACCATGCTAAGGTGATCTTTGACACAATTTGTCCCAATTCAGCTCTTGAAAAGGAAATGAACAACTGACTGCAGTATTAGTAGCACAACAGGTAGAAGACTTGCCTTTGTTGTGGAAGGTTGTGGGTTCTACTCTTACACCATGTAGATAGATTACTGATAATGCAGTGCACTTTAAGAGGGGGGAGTGTTGCATTCTTGAGTGTGTCATCCTTTGGATGAGGTGTAAAACTGAGGCTCCATCTCTCTGAGATAACAGTAGGTGCCGTGAGAGCTACTAAGAGAGACATCATGGAGGATGACATCAGCTTAGCATTAAGCAGCATTTTACCCTCTCCAAGGATGATGCCACAATATGAACAAAAGATGACTGACTAATAATTATTGGCTTAGTTTTTGCTGTCAGTATACAGAGGTGCAATATTAGTCAGCATGGAAGGATATGGTCAACAGTCCATGTTGCTTTGCCAGGAATGGTCTGCACCTCTCTCCTCCAGGCTTTCAAATATTAACTAAAACACTATCCTCCTCCATACTGCCTCTTTGAGCAAACTGAAAGTATTTCCTACATAGCAAATTAAAACCAAGAAAAATCTAAATGTGTGATATGAGTCTAAACAAGAAACTCCACTCCCTATAAGTTCTCCTCACCCTAGAGAATGCTGGCATCTGTGTGGTCACTGAGACATCATTTAAAGCCACACAGAGCAAACCAACAATGCAAGGCTATAATGACTTCCACATATTCAGACCAGCTATTATATAGACAAGGACTAAAGGTGAGGGTGTCTCAATTTACTTCAAAAATAAATACACCTCAAAGCTAATCAAACAGGACAATGCACTTGATTTTCTCCATATTCAAATTATCATAGGCAAAATCCCATAACACTTCCTTGCCAGCTATAAGTCCCCTTCTATAACCCAGGAAACCCATAACATTTACTTATACTTATTGGAAACGCTTGTCATTCAATCCAATACCATATGCATGGAAGACTTTAATTATCCCACTATTAACTGGGAATCATATACAACATGAAATGTGTAGGCACAGAGACTCTTGGATTTGGTAAATACAAACTCCCTGGACACAACTGTCAATATGCCGACCAGGGGTACAAACATACTGGATCTAGTCCTCACTGATATGGGAGAGTGCTGCACACTCCCAAGTGTAATGTCTTCTCTGGTAAGGTCACACCACAAAACAGTCTCCTTTGTAGTAAAAATAAAACCTGTAACTTCTGGTAACCCTGGAATGTTTGAGAACGACTCTAAGGCTAATTTCCTACTATTAAATGATAATCTGCCAAAATTTCAAGCCCCCATAAATCCTGAGAACACTGCAGCCTATGCATAACTGTTCACAGAAACCCTATACAAGAATGTTAACAGCTGCATAGAGGCAACTGTACCCACCAGGATGAAGTAAGGAACTAATTCAAAAAACAACCCACTCTGGTGGAATCACATCAATAGGCTGTATAACAGAAGAAAGAAAATCACCGCAAAAATTAGGAGGAAAAGCACCCAGAATGATAAAAGCTTTCTCATCAAACTAAACAAAAATCTCAGAGAACAAAGTCTGCCAAAGTCAAATCTGAGGTAAATTTGGCCTCCCAGGCCAAGCACAATCACAA
This sequence comes from Protopterus annectens, assembly GCF_019279795.1. Classification (NCBI taxonomy): domain Eukaryota; kingdom Metazoa; phylum Chordata; order Ceratodontiformes; family Protopteridae; genus Protopterus; species Protopterus annectens. The sequence continues at coordinate 924,517,333 of NC_056747.1, forward strand.
GGCATTCTTTAGTTATGTCAGTAACCTCAAAGCCAATAGACAACTGTATGCAGACCTCATTGTTAATGGAGCCACCTATACTAAATCACAAGATACAACAAACCTACTGGCAGACATATTCAGCATTAATTTTACCCCCTCTCTCCCTCAACCTGCCTTCAGGAAATACCATCAAATATAATTCCCCTACTGCAGGCCTTCAATGCTCTCTCTGAGGCCAACAACACTGCATCAATGGGCCTAAACAATATCCCAGGATGCCTTCTAAATAGCATGAAATGTGACCTATCATGCTCTCTGGAATAGCTATTTAACTGTAGCTTCCAAACAGGCTTCTTGCCTCATGCCTGGAGAACAGCAGCAATCATCTCTCTGCACAAAGGCAGGCCAGCTACAGACCCTAGAAACTGCAGACCCATAAGTCTCACTAGTCTCATACTCAAAGTCATGGAAACAATTACCATGGAAATGATAAGTAATGAAGCAGGAAACCTGGCCCCTACCCAATTTGCTTTTGTTAAGGGCAGGTCATGTCTAATCAACCTGGTGAACTTCTTTGGGAAGGACACCAAAGCAGCGGATGAGGGCAAATGGTTTACACTACCTACCTTGACTTGGCCATAGTATCGGACACAATAGGGCATTGTTGACAAACTCGAGAGGTTAGGTACAAACTCATGTCACCCAGCAGATAGCCAGTTGGCCACAGACAGGATCCAGGAAGTTAATTTTGGGGAATCCACCTCTACATACAGGCCAGTCACAAGCAGTGTCCCTCAGGGATCGGTCTTGGGACCGCTCCTTTTTGGCATTTACTTCTCTGAAGTCAAGACCAATGTCAGGGGCCTCTGCCTGACTAAATTTGTAGATGATTGCATATTAGGAACAGTCAAAGAATCCCTCACTGAGCAAATGATCTCTAGGAAGGCCCAACACAGAAAAATTACACGTGTCAGAGCCATGGACTAAAACTAAATACCAAAAAATGTATAATAGTATCGTTTGAGAAGCTATCCACCCTTGGTAACAATCACACACCTATGAGTTGACTCAGTAGTCAGGGATTTGGGGGCACACCCAGACAGTAATCTAGCCTTTGACCATCATGTGTCTACAGTAGTGAGTAAATCACTATATGTTGTGCAACTTATAGACAAAGGTATGGCATCTAGGTCCAAGGAGGTCGTTTTTCCACTGTATTCAGCATTCAACAGACCTATCATTGAGGTCAACACCCCCTTTGGTATGTAACTAACCAAACACATCCAACAACTGGAATGTCCACAGAGGTTCCGCATTAAAGAATACAGGGCATAACTAACATGTCCTATGCAGACCTCTTCAAGGCCCTATCCCTGTTCTCTGTCTCCTATAAGCTGTTAAGGTGAGATCTATGCCTGGCATACAAAGCACTGTCAGACCCTACCCTGATGGATTTTCTGCATATCAGCAAAACAAACAGCACCACAATTATCTATTCTTAAGACTTATACCTTGCCTGTGATATAAAAAGGCCTTGCTGGAGAAACAGATACATATCCCTGACACTACCCCTTCCCTGTAATAGCATCCATGTAAAGCAGAGTTCTTCTCTAACCCAATTCAAGTTTAACTTGGATAACTGGATGGGGAACAGGAAATTCATCCCTGGTTCGGCACCTATGTCTCTAATGGATATATGCAGCCTATAAATGGTTCATCTCCCAGGACTCTGTAAATATTTAACATCCCAAACCTCTTCTTACACTTACAAAGGGTGCCAAGGGTACCAAAACTTGTCAGTGATTTAGGAAGCATGGCTAGGCTTAAAAAAGATCCTTGTGGTTGTTAGCCTAGCAAACACCTATGGACCTATGATTCAATTTTCTGAAAGTTTTTGTTCTATGGAGATAAAATCTCAGCTGTCTACATACATCTAATAAATGAATACTATAATCCCCTTTACTGGAAAATTTTGGAAAGAAAACTGGTAAAGTAATGGATTGGTTAAGGATGAATTTAGAAGATACTTTCAGAAAAAAAGAAGGGTTATTGAAAACAGAAACCCTGTCTTTATGAAAAATAACATTAAGGTGACTTGGAAGACAAAGCCTGGAGTTCAGACACTCGTCTAGCAGATGTAATAGCACCTAGAAAAATGGTTTTCAAGGACAAAAATTTTAGATCAGCATTTACTGATGGTTCAAACAGAGACTGAGTTAGGGCCTGCTGAAGAATTGTCAAATCCCAGGGAGGGGTAGGATCCTTGATAAGTGATCTGAGTAAAAAAAAAAAAAAAGTTATGTACTTACTATAACATTCTGTGTGTGTTGTCCATCTTGACTTTTATTCTCAGTGACGGGTCGGATCTGATACGTTGGATCTAACTCGGCCTTTTCAAAAGCTCAAGGTCTTCAGCAAAGTTTGTGAGCATCCATCCCTATCCATAATGCAGTTCCCTAACTTCCTCAGATCTTGTTTGCCTGTCCAGAAAACACAAGGTGAGCAAAAACTTGTCTTATATGAAATAATACACGCAGTACCTATATTTCTCAATGGGCCAAAGGTAGTATTTCTGAGGCTATGGAGATCCATTAATCCAATATCTACTCAGTCTCCCCAAAGTTTTTGAAGGGGGCATGGAGGGTGGGTTGTGAGAATAAAGGTTGAGATGGACAACACACATGGAAAGTTACAGTAAGTACATAACTTCTTTATGTGTTGTTGTCAATCTCACCTTTATTCTCACTGATGGAACCTCGTCCCAAGCAACCTGACTCTTGGGTGGCTCATGGCAGTATATTCCTCAGAACCATAGAATCAAAAGAGGCTCTACTCCTGGAAGCCAAATCCAGTCTGCATTGAGTAATAAAGGTATGAGGTTTTGCCCACATAGCTGCAGCACAGATACTGTCCCAGGGTAACCTTGCTTGGAAAACTGTAGATGTAGCTACTGACCTGGTGGAGTGTGCTTTAACAGGAAAGAGAAGAGGTCTGTTTTTAGAGTTGTAGATGTAGGATATACAAAATATGAGCTATCTAGATAGAGTAACCTTTGAGACTGGTTGACCTTTTCTAATTTCAGAATAGGATAAAGTTGATCTGATTTCCTACATCCTGAAGTTCTGTACAAGTAAAAGCGTAACTGTCTATGTACATCCAGAAGATGCAAAAAGAATTCACTTTTGTTCTGGCAATTTGGAAAGAAAATTGTCAGCTCAATAGACTGATTTTGTTTACTTTCCGACACAACCTTTGGAAGAAAGGAAGGATTAGTGCATAGAGAAACTCTGTCCTTATGAAAAAACAGATATGGGGGCTTAGTAGGCGAGGCTTGTAACTCTGAAACTCTTCTGGCTGAGGTAATAGCCACTAAAAGGAATGTTTTCCAAGACAGAAACTTTAGATCACATGTGGTTGAAGGTTCAAAGGGGGGGACAAGTGATGTTTGTTAATATGAAATTCAGATCCCAGGGAGGAGTTGGGTTTTTGTATGGGGGTCTAATCATCATTGTTCCTTTCAAAAAGGCTTTACAGAATCTCTGCGACATAATCATAGAGCCATTTTCTCCTACATGAAAATTTGAAATTCCTGCCAGTTGGACTCTAACAGTAGAAGCAGTAGCTCCCTCATGAAAACGTTTCACGAGGAATTCCAGTATAGAATGTATGGGTGCAGAAAAAGGATCTATCTGATTTTCACTCGCCCATAATACAGACCTATTCCATTTACTCTTGTATAATCTTTGTGTAGAAGTTTTATGGGAAGACAACAAACTATGTTTTACCAGGGAGGAAAAAAACAGAAACCTGGCGATCAAGGGAAGTGCAGCAGCCAATCTGTCAACTTGAGGTTGTGTAGGCTGGGATGTCCCATTCCTGATGGATGCGTCAGAAGATCTGGAGCTGGGTTCAGAATCCATGGTTCATCTAGAAGATGAGGCTGTAGGAAGGGAAATCAGATTTGATAAGGCCAATAGGGTGCAAACAGGATTATCACAGTCTCCAACAAACTTGCTTTCTATATTAACTTGGAAATCAGGGAAATTGGAGGGAAAGCATATAGGAGTCCAAGAGGCCAATCGTGAACAAGTGCATCCCTTGGTGACTTCCCCATTGGATTGTGGATGATGCAAAGAGATCGCAGCAAGATTGGCCCCATTTTCGGAAAATCTCTTCTACAACTTTGTGATTGAGGGACCGCTCGTGTGGCGATAATATGGTCCTCCTCAATTTGTCTGCAATCACATTGGATTTCCCCGGGATATGCACTGCAATCAGAAAACGGTTGGAGGTTGTTACCCATTGCCAAATCCTTAGAACTTCTTGACAAAGGGGATAAGATCTGGTTCCTCTCCTTGTTTGTCTATGTACCAGACTACCGACGTGTTGTCTGACTGAACTGCTATCGTTCCTAGAAGGAGAGTGTCCTGAAATGCTTGCAATGCCAACAGCCCCGCCCTCATCTCTACGATGTTTATGTGCAAGTGAGCCTTGTGTTCCTGCCAGGTGCCTTGGGCTGTCTTCTCCAGATAATGCCCCCCATCCTATCTGGGAAGCATCTGTGGTCACAGTAGTGTTGAGGGGGGATAAAGGGATGGCCTTGAGATAATGAAGGAGAGTGAATCCACCACTTGAGATCCTTCTTGCAGGAGTTGGTTATGAGAACCCTGTGGGACAATGGTAATTCCAGGATTGACCACTGTGTGGAAAGTAACCACTGAAGAATCCTCATATGTAAGCGAGCTAGGGGAATAAGTATGATAGATGCTGCCATCTTTCCCAGAACCTGTAGCACCTGTTTTGCAGTGGCTCGAGTTTTCCTGATTAAGAGTTTCACATGTAAGCGTAGATCATGCACTCTGTCATGAGGGAGTCTTGCTATCAGTGTGCTTGTATCTATCTCTGCTCCTATAAATATTACGTTTTGAGATGACTCTAGAGCAGATGTGTCGTATTTTATGATAATCCCTAGGGAAGAGGAAAGCTGAAGTGTATAATCCCTGGCCTGTAGCAGGAGATGCCTGGTCAGGGCGGTTATGAGCCAGTCATCCAGATATGGAAACACTAGGAATCCTTGGTGTCTCAGGTGAGCTGCCACTACTGCCATGTATTTGGTGAACACTCTGGGGGCTGTAGTGAGATCAAAGGGCAGAACCCGAAACTGGAATTGACTGGCTCCTAGCCAGAAGCACAAGAACCTTCTGGATCTCTTTTCCATTACACATTCTGAAGGTCTATAGAGCAGATCCAATTGTCTTTTTCCAGGAATGGAAGTACTGACTGCAATGTCACCATTCAGAAATCGGTCTTCTTCACCGATTTGTTTAGTTTGCTGAGATCCAAGATTGGTCTCCAGTCCCCTGTTTTCTTTGGAACTAAAAAGAATCTTGAGTAAGTTCCGGATCCTCTGTGGTCTGCGGGGACTTCTTGGATGACTCTTCTTTCTTAGCATCTTTTGAATTTCTACTGTTGTTTGTTCTTTCTGCCTGGGTGAAACATCTGGAACTGACTTGTTTACAGGAGTGGGGAAGGAGAAGGGACTCACATATGTCCTGTACCCACTGGTTGTTTGTTATCTTTCCACAGGTTTCAAGGTGCAGTGACAATCGCCCCCCGACTGCCTCCAGAGGTGAGCAGTTCGGCACTCCTTCAGGAGTGCTGAAAAGGTCTGCTGAAAAAAGATTCTCTGGAACCCTGATTCTGCAGGCCTCCTCTACCACAAGGGCAGCATCTTCCATTATTGCACCCCCCCCCCCCACCGTCTCTGGAGAAACTACCACCTGTGTGTCCTGGTAAGACCTCTGTGATTTCTTGAACCACATATTTCCACTACCTCTCTGACCATTTGGAAATGGTCTGGTAGGTGTGAAAAAATGTATTCCAACGGCAGACAAGGTCTTAGCTTCCTGCTCACACCTGGTTAGCATTTCTTTTACTTTAGGCCCACAGACAGATGATCCATCGAAGGGGCATTAACAAAGGAAGACTTAAAGGGCTCTGTGAAATCGGAAAGTTACATCCAGGCATGTCTCCTGATAGAGATACCTGAACCCACATCCCCACTCACTCCATCTGCTGAATATGAAATGTGTCGCATGGACAAGTTGACAACTGAATTAAGGACAGAGAGCTGGACTCCCCACATATCTGCTGACCTCACAAGACCCAAATGTAGTGAAAGTATTGAAACATGAAGAGAATAAATCTAAGATGACTTCCCTGATTAATCTAGCAGAAGCAGATCAACATCAACCAGGAATGGAAATAAAACCACAAGTGGATAAAAACCAGGCAGCAACTGAATGTGCCAAAAAGAAAACAAAAGAAAGAATATAAGGTGAAGGACCAATTGAGAAGGCAAGAAATGTGGAAAATGGATAGATATAGTTGCAAGTATAGAAAACTTCTGGAAGAACCTCATGTTGATCAGGAACAAACACAAGAATGGTTAAGGAGAGGCAAATTCAAACCAAGAGATGAAAGATTAATAATGGTGGCACAAGATAGTGGACTATGTACACGCTGGTTTACAAAGTTCATTGAACACATGGGAGAAATAAACAAATGTAGGTTTTGCGAAACAGTTGCACACATCATTGCTGATTGCGACATACTCATGGCAGAAGGACTATACACTGAAAGGCATAATAATGTGGCAAAACTGTTGCACTGGGGATTGTGCAAACATTATGGTACTGAAGTGGCTGAAAGACACTGGAAACATGAGCTACAAAGCATCATAGAAAATGATGAAGTCTACATCACATGGGATCATCCATTACCAACAGTTCAAAAGGCAGATGCTAGAAAACCAGATATAGTGGTTCAAAAAAAAGAAGACAAAAGTGGCATTGATCATTGAAATTACACACCCAGTGACTACTGTGTCCTGTGTACAGAGAGACACAAAGTCATAAAATATCAGGATTTGCAAGCAGAAATGAGAGCAACATGGAAGAAAGATACCCAGATAGTTCCAACAGTAGTAAAAGCAACAGGTCTTATAAAAAAGAGTCTACAATCATATTTAGATATGCTACCAATACATTTAATTTCATATGAATTGCAGAAGGTGTCATTACTGGGCACACTGCAGGTGCTGCAAAGAGCATTTTAGTTGACATCAAAGAATGAAACAATACTAATTTCATGAACTTTAATAGTACTTTGACTTAGGAATGGGGTCCATTCCCATCATGGTATTAGAAACCCAAAAGATTTGGAGAAATTAAAAAACAGGGAGTCTGATAACTCCTTTAACAGATCCCTCTGAAGTCTGGTGAAATGAGTAAGATAGTTCAGCAACAGCAAGGTAAAGGCCGCTAACGAGAAGACGCACTTCCCATATCTATCCATAGTCCTGGAATTCTTATTAGAAGGATGGATACAGGAAATGGTCTCAGAAAGTTCCTTTTTCGTGGCAGCCACCATGAGCATAGCATCAACTGCTACACCTTTGGTTAAGAAAGCTTGATCCATAAGAACTATAATACACTTGTCTGGCCTCCTAGGAGTGGGTTCTATAGAATCTGGGGTCTCCCAAGCCTTCCAAGAGATTAACTCAATAAGTTCATCAGAAGACAGTGTCACCCACGAGGTTGAATGGCAAGATCTGAAGGCCTTCAGGTATACTGACTCCTCGGCCAAAGGAGACGAGGACTGCCAATCACCACTCTATTTTAAAATTTCTAGAATGTCTCCAGAGATATCTTCAGGAGCCAATCATGGGGACCCTTCTGCTTCATTGAGGTCGGTATCGGAAGTGATGGACTCCTCTCAAGAGTCTAGATGCTTCCTCTTGCATGATCTCTTCTGAGGGAATTCCTCAGTGGTATATTCTGGGGAAGTTTCGGAAAAGGGGGTATTCCCTTGGGGGTCATCCTGATGCCTGGAATCCCTGAAGTCCTGTGGATGGGAATGAGAAGGTAAACGTACTTGTGCCAACAAAGATCCAAGTAGGACTGTTCCAGAGACTTGGGAGAAATCATCATCCTTCTCATGACTTCGAAAGCAGACTGCCCCTGCTCCAAAGAACTCCCTGGAACAGACAAACCAGATGTAGGGGCCAAAGAAATCTGTGGAGCAGAAGACAGAAGCTTCAAAGATGAGGTGGGAGCTGAACCCATCTGCACCAACGCCCCGACACCCAGGGTTGGATCCGACAAGATCCAAGCCAGCTCTCAGGACTCGACTGGCAAGTGTCGGCTACCAGAGGTCTCCTGCTCCGACTGGGTGGAAACACTTGGGGCAGATACTAGATCTGAGGAGAAAACCAGTCCCGAACCTAATAGAGGCACCAATTGGATATTGGAGTCTTCCAGCTCTGAAACAGAAGGATGAATTGGAGGAGGTGCAGGCACTGAAGGGGAAGGTAGTGTCTAATCCGATGCCTTTGGATTTGGATCCAAAAGTAACTTGGCCAAGGCAGGTGTCTTTAGAAGCCTCTGCACCACCTTGACCACATCATCATCTAAGAGACTCCTAGATGACTTGGTAGACAGCGCTGGTGATCTGGATCTGGTCAAAAAGGGAGCCAAGAAGTGATTGCCTCCAAGGATGGAGATTGGCTCCAATATCTGTACTCAGTATGCAATGGGTCTTTCAGAGCCAAGGAGTCAGTAGTGGACTTCGGAGCTGGAGGTTCTTTCTGCTGCAATAAAGTCCTTGATCTGGAGGTTCCTGTGTCGTCCAACGATTCTGTCAGAGCAGACATTTTTGGTTGTTTTGATTTTGGCTCTGAAGAGGATTTCAGAGCCAGAGAATGTCGTTTTCCTGCTCTCTCAGACATATCCGATTCCGGAGAGGAAGGAGCAGGGGAAATAGCCTCAGAAAACGGGCTTTTCAATAACCCCTTCAAGATCAATTTATTTTTACAATCCATAAGTGCTCTCTGGTTGAATGCTTGCCATATGGTACAGGACTCCTGCAGATAAAGCGGCCCCAAACAGTATACACAAAGTGTGTGAATCACTGACGGGCATCTTCTTACTACACTTTTCAAATTTTTTAAAACCTAGAGGTTCTCCTTCCTTTTGAGATATGGTGGAAGAGTACAGTCACAAAAGCTAACCAACAGCACACCAACTAATTAGAGGAGGAGAAGTTTTGTTTTTTTTGTTTTTTTTAACAACAACAGGGAAAGGGGGGAGAGTTCTCTAACAAACGAACTTAGGTTAGACGCACTCTAACTAAAACAAATGCTAACCAGTACCAAAGAAGAAGAAACAACTAACAAACACTTCTGTTATTAGCAAATAAGTGGAAGGAAAAGGAACACACACTAACTTAAACGGGTGTGAGTTAGACGTCCTCTAACTTAAACAGATGCTAACAGAAAGGCGAAAAACTAATGGAGAAAAAATACACTAGACTAGGGAAGGAGATTTATATCTATATATATATATATATATATATATATATATATATATATATACATATATATATATATATATATATATATATATATATATATATATATATATAAAGGGAAAATATTTTTAATTCTAAAGAACAAAGATAATAGACCAAAAGTATCAAGACAGTAATAATAATAGAAAACTTAGCCCACAGCTTGCTGGGGAAGTTGGGGAACTGCATTATGGGTAGGGAAGGATGTCCACAAGCTTTGCTGAAGACATCGACCTTTTGAAAAGGCCAAGATGAATCCGACCCGTCAGTGAGAATAAAGGCCAGATTGACAACAACACATCATACTTTTGAGAAAGGCTTAGCATAGTTTAAGAGAGGCCAATGACAAATGATCTTTGCTGGCTTAGTAACTAGAGACTGCAGACAGCTGTACTTTGACTGTGAAGGATCTTGCCCCCTTATGGAAGATGGAGGCCAGAAAATGTAAGACTGTTGGAATAGGTGCCAAAAAAGGTTCTAGGTGTCTCTCACTGGCCCAAATACAAAATCTTTTCCATTTTGTTTGTATATCGTCCTAGTGGAATCCTTTTGGGAAGAAGTAAAGCTATACATACCTTGAGAAAACCACATGGAGTGTCTAGCATCAGTGGAAGTAGAGAAACCATGCGGTTAACCTTATGGGCCTGTATGTCCAGATGAGGTAGTCCAGACAGGAGAGAGAGCAGATCAGGAGATGGATCCAGAATTCAAGGTGGGTACATCAGATGAGGCCAAAGGAAGGGGAACCACACCTGGCGAACCCAGAATGGAGCAATGAGGATCACCTTGCTCTTTCATACCCGTTTTCTGAACAGATTTGGATATGAGGAGTGTAGTAGGATAAGCATAAAGTAGACCAGGGGGGCAATTGTGAATCACATCATCTCTTGGTGACTCCCCCTCCTCTGGGGGGATTACGGCAAAATACCTGCTGCATTTGAAATTGTAGGCAGCAGCAAAGAAATCACAGCATGGCTGGCCCCACTGGTGAAAACTCTATTCCTCAACTGAAGGACTGAAAGACCACTTGTGAGGCAGAAGAATACATCTCTTCAGCCTGTCCTCTAAAACACTAGACTTCCCTTTGATGTGCATTGCCAAAAGAAAGAAGCTGGAAGAGACTGCCCACTGTGACATTCTCATTGCCTCCCAACACAATGACTAAGAGCAACTTACCCCCTTTGTTGATGTACCAGACTGCTGACATGCTGTCCGTCTGTATGGCAATTGTTGCTTGAGGGAGGATGTCTTTAAATGCCTGCAACACTAAAAGAACTGCCCTCATCTCTAGGATGTTGATATGATGGGTGAACTCTAACAGGGACCATGTGCCTTGGACTGTCTGTCCCAGATTATGTTCCCCCAACCCCAACTCAGAAGCATTCGTGGTCACCATGGTCTTGGGTAAAGGTAAGACAAAGAAGCATCCCTGACAGACATGTGGTGCTTGAATCCACTAAGAGATATGCTGTTTGCAAACCTTTGTTACTCGAATGGGCAAGGTCATGGGATGATTGCGTAAAAACTAGTAACCGCAAACTCAGTCACCAACAAACACCTAAAAAACTGAGTTACGCTGCAAGGTATCAATAAAGGCTGTCTTCCATGTTCACGTACACAAATTCAAGCATTTTCTAATAGTAATCCAAAGAATCGATGGCCAGGTTACACCCAACAAGAATTTATTAATCCAAACACACAGAACAAGACAGATTTAGCGCTTTCATCTCCTAATATAGAGACTTCATCAGAATCGTCTGCTTTACAATTCTTTCATCATTTAAATATTACTAAAATTCACCCCATCGGCTAATCATTTAATGGGACATTGTTAACCCCTAAAATTCCAATAGTTATTAATATGTACATTGCTCATATTTGCCATTGATGCTATATTATTTTATCATGTAAATAACTAAGTAAACAATTAAATAAATGCAGATCAATTAATAAATAAAACAGAACAGAAACACCATACCAAAATTTCTTAATATGCTGACGTATTAATCTGGGCCAGTAAGATTTAAAGTTAATAATTAAGTAAATACACAGATTACTGTTATCATGTGACAGTGAATACAATTGTGTGAATATAGTATTAAAGTACCTATATACATGTATATGTATATATCTCATATGTACAGGGGTTACTTAAAATAAATGGTGAAAACATCAATATGTTCCATCTTCTAAAAATTATGTTCTAAAATCACACAAATGTATCTAAATAATTAAAATACATATCAAGTTATACCAACTATTGGTGTTAATACACCATTAACTATTAAAATTGATAAATTTTATTAAAAATATTAGTATGTTAAAATATATGTTTGTGTCTTTTGGATTTTCCCGGTTAGGGGTCGCCACAGCGGAACTCCGGTCCACTAATGATTGGCAGTAGATTTTTATGTGCTGGCTTGCCGGGCCTAATGCACAACCTTCAACGAAGGAACGCCCATTCACGCATGTTGCTACACAGAAGACGCTCTAACTGAGAATCGAACGGGCAATGTCTAACTGTGAGGCGACAACGCTACCGCAGCACCACCACCGCAGTATGTTAAAATATATGTAGCAAATATGTTAAAATATATGTAGTAAAAAATATATATGTAGTAAAAACTGAAGTATCCATACCAGTATAAAATCATACAATTTTGTGTATACATATATACATACATATATATATATATATATATATATATATATATATATATATATATATAAAATTAATTAAATAAATACATATGCAATTGAGTTGTTATTGTTTGCAACCCCGGGAATAAACCACTATATGTTTTATGTACATCTCTTTGGGTCAGATGAGAGTAGCTTTAAAGCTGGGGTGATGGAAATATGGTCATTAATACCTGGACTATTACAGGCGTCCAGCCTTAGCTGCCAAATCATTTCTTGAACTTCCAGGTATGTCTCCCAATCACCCCCCTCTCATTATGTCTAACTTCTTCTAATACCCAGAATTTATAATCTGTATCCTTACATTTCAACATATGTCTATATAGGGCATTGTTTTCATTATTTTTGTTAATGTCCCGTACATGTTCATATGTACGTACTCTTAAATTACGTTCAGTTTTACCAACGTAATATGCCCAGCATCCCTTAAAATATGCCAAATACACTATTCCCTTTGTATAAAAACTAGAATATGTATTGCTCTTAATCTTAAAATGAATACTAGGTATGGTCAATTCCCTTGTATCAGCTGTAAATGGACATTGGGCACATCTCCCACATTTAAAAGTACCAAGTCTTACACATGCCCCATCTCTGTTATCACTTTGTTCTTTCTCCAATATATTTTTTAAATTCATATTGCTCCTAAAACTGTATCTTAGTGGTTTTTGAAATACCTCCACTCTTGTTGGCATTCTACTGAACATATTCCAAATTCCATTAATACATTTCTTAATCCAACCCATTTCTGCGTGGTAGGTCAACAATAAAAAGGGTAATTGTATTTCAAGTTGTTGTACATTGTTCTTAGATTCATTATTTCTTGTGATCTCTCCACTAGTCAGTAGGGGTAAATACACCGTACCACATCTTTCTACCACTTCTTTTTTAATAGACTCAATCATCTTATCTGGGTACTCCCTTTCCTTAAACATATTGTGAAAGTTGTCCACTTCTTTCATAAAGTCTGTCTTATCTGATGTCATTCTTGCCATTCTGATCATCTGTCCCTTTATGATATTCTTTTTAAGGTTATGGGGTGGCCACGTTGATGATGGCAAGTATGAGTTGGAATAACATTCCTTTCTAAATATATTGGACCTATACATCTTATTTTCATAATCTTTATTTATCCTAACATCTAAATAATGAATTTCATCCATTCTAGTCTCAAATGTAAATTGCAAAAAAACAGTACTGTGGTTTATAAAATTCACAAATTCAAATATCATATCATGAGTTCCTTCCCATAGGATGAAAATATCATCCAAAAAACAGTAATACTTCACAATGTTATAATGAAATCTAGATTTAAATATGTATCGTTCCCAATATAACATAATAATGTTGGCATATACAGGGGCAAAGGCCGAGCCCATCACCACCTCATCTAATTGGTGGTATACATCACCCTGGAAGTAAATATAGTTATATTTCTATACTAATTCCATGTTTTCTAAAATAATTGAAATTCATCTGGAGTCAGAAAGTCAGATTCAACTAACATTTTTTTCAAACCAATCCAGGCCCTCACAGTGAGGTATTACTGAGAATAAATCTTTGACATCTATAGTTAGAAAAATAAAGTTATCTTTGAACGGACTAGTACCAATTCTATTTAGAAAGTCCCATGAGTCCACCAAATATGTGGATACATAGAGTAAAACCTCTTTAGTTTTGTATCAACATATATTGCTAAAGGTTGGGTTTTTGACCCTTGTGAGGTAACTATGGGTCTCAGAGGAGGGTTTTCCAATCCTTTGTGAATTTTGGGGATGCCAAAGATTGCTGGTATTATTGGTTTAGGTAAACTTACGAAATTGAATAAATTAACATCTATCAATCCTTGTAATAAACTGTCTTCCAACAACAAATCTATTTTTTATATGAAATATTTAATTCATTCCTTGAGACAATAGCACACCTATTATCTATATCCAAAATATCCAACATCCTGTTAGGTATAATCCCATTGATCCATTAGCTAAATCTGTCTTGTTCTGTGTGTTTGGATTAATAAATTCTTCTTGGGTGTAACCTGGCCATCGATTCTTTGGATTACTATTAGAAAGTGCTTGAATTTGTGTACGTGAACATGGAGGACAGCCTTTATTAATACCTTGCAGTGCAACTCAGTTTTTTAGTCATGGGATGATTCACAGATCAGAGTACTACTATACTCCACTATAGTACTCTCATATAGAACCTTGCTAGGGACAGAAGAGTTATAGAAGCCACCACTGAACCAAGTAACTGAAGGACCAACCTGTCTGGTGGTGACTGAAGACACAACAGGAATGTGGCTTGACGTTGCAACTTGGATAATCCAGAATGAGGGGAGTCGTGCCATTTGATAAATCATAACCAGATGAGCACCTATGAACTTCAAGACTTGAATGGAAGAGAGGTGAGATTTGTTGCAGTGGACTCTGATGCCCAGATGAAGATATAAATGGAACAAGTAGTCCCTGGAGCATATCAGAAGATGTCTGGTGAGTGCAGTGAGGAGCCAGTCATGGAGGTAAGGAAACACCCGGAATCCCAGCAATCTCAAGTGAGCTACAACCACTGCTACACATTTCTTGAATACCTGAGGGGTTGTGGTGAAACCAAATGACAGGGCTCTGAACTGAAAATGGCTGACTCGAAGCCAGAAGTGAAAGTATCTCTTGGATCATCTATTGTTATGTGATAGTACACATTCTCAAGTTCTGAAGTGTGAGAATTCAGAACTTCAACTGTTTGACAAATTGGTTCAAGTGACTTAGGTCCAATACTGGCCTGAGCTCCCCAGTTTTCTCTGGCACCAAAATGAACCTCAAGTAAGTTCCAAACTATCACTCATCTGGTCAGGATAAAACAGACTAACAGTCGTGGGTTCTGTTCAAGCTGCTTTATTATGTACAAACACATCAGGATTGAGGCTTAATAACTTTAACTCAGATAAACTTATAAACAAACTAGCTATCACAGTCATACAGGGTCACTCTCTGGCTGCACTCTCAAAATGGTAACTGAAGTTAGCATGTGCTTGCTATTTATATGCATGTGCTGTCCTTGAAATGCTTCTTAAAGGTACAACACACACACACACACACACACACACACACACACACACACACACACACACACACACACACACACACACACACACACACACAATTCTACACACAAATCCTTGCTGGTCCACAGTGGGACCTCTTGGATGACTCTTTTTATTAGCAGCTTTTGTAGCTTTAAGGCTGCTTCCTTCCTCTGATGGGGTGCTCTGGAATTTTTCTTGAATGAGTGAGGGGAAAAGTGGAAAGGGAATGTAATAATCTCTGGTAATCATTTTCTGCACTCAGAAGTCTTTCATGATGGATGTCCAGGCCTCTACATGCAGAGATAAGTGCCCTCTGCCTGCCACCAGAGTGCACCAGTCAGTCAACCATTCAGGGGCACTGGAAAAGCTTCTCAGAAAAGGGACCTCTGAAGCCTTGGTTTTGAGGGTTCCCTCTGCTACGAGTGACGTCTGCCATTAGAGTTCCCTCCCCTGCCATGGGGGAATCTGTCTTCACAGGAGTCCTGAGAAAACGCCTGCTATTTCCAGAACCACACCTTTCTGCTCCCTTTCTGGTTTCTTGAAAAAGTCCTCTGTGGGGTAGAAAAACATATTTGTATGGCAGACAAAATATGGATAGTAAGGTACAAGCATTGAATATGTTTTTAGTCTGTTTAGTTTTATATATATGTCATCCATACTTTTATCAACCAGAGGAGAAAAAAGAATTTATTTGGGAGTGGAAGAGGGCAATACTTAAATGGGATGTTGATCTACCTATATAATAATGTGGTTTAGGATTACCTGATCTGTTTGAATATTTACATAACACAAGTAGAAGGTTATTAATCAAAGTTGAAAGGGATGATAATGAAGTGGGTAGGGAAGAGTAGGATTTTGGATGCAGATCCTTAAGAAGAATAACAATAACCATGCAGAGTATTATAATCATAAAGTTGCAGAAAGTATTCTAAGAATGAAAAAAAAAATGCCACTGAAGGAGCTCACTGTAACTTGAATTCAAATTGAATACAAATTTACTAAATCCACCACCTGACTGGTTAAGTGTTTTCGTCAGCATCTATCAGACTTCATCACAAAGTCTGGAAGGAAACTTACTCAACGGGGAAACTCAGTCCTTATGAAAGACCAGATAAGGCCTTTTTCACATCAGCATCTACAGCTCCAAGATTTTTCCTGAAGATTTAACTAGTAATAACAGCAATGTCTTCCAAGAGACAAACTTAAAGTCGACTGAAGACGATGACTATGTATAGAGGTCTGAAGGCAAAATAATTCTAAAAAGGAAATAAAAAACATGATACATTCTTCTAATATGATTCGATCTTCAAGGGGACCATCTTTGACAGGTAAATGACTGGATTATCCTCTCTAACAGTCACAATTCAGCACTTTTTTTCTCAGAGACTCCCAAAATTAGGCACACATGACCCCAACAGATGCCACAGTATAGCACACTAAGTAAACATGCCTGGTTCCTGAAGCCACAAGTTTGTACCAAACACTAACAAGAAAACTTCCTACAAAACAAAAAATAATTAAACTCTGACAGCTATACTTCTAAATAGTAATATATAAGTAAATACTTGTCCAACATATGCAGAACTCTAGTACTTGAAGTTAGATGGAAGGGCACTTCAAGCACAAGAGAAGGGCAGCAAGGTATATGGGTACATGGAACTCATCAATGAGACTCCACTAATATAACAACTGTCGTTAAGACCATGTGTTATATCTATCAATAGGGACCCTCTTTGTTTGATAAACAACTAGGGTGAACTTCAAGCACTAAATCCACCAGGACACAAGTAGTCACAGAAAATCTCAGGAAAATATATTCAGAAGCCTGAACCCTGAAAGACAGATGTACCAAATGAAACATGACTCCTAGAATCATGGCCAATACATTAATACTAAGTGTAAGTGTGCAACAAAGACCATGTGGCCATGACACATATGTCTGCAACAAAGACATTCTTGCATTCTTGAAGTAAATAATGGAATAAGCTACACCTCTAGCAAAGAGACTAACAGCATTTTACAATGGATAGTTAGCTACCTGAAAACAAAAGATAATGTAATGTAGCCAGGCTTTGTAATGCAGATGAATGGAGCCATAAGTGTGAATCAGAAGACCAAAGTTCAGTTAGTGGCCCTGATACTGGAGAAGCCAGGTAGGGAGGGGGAGGAGTGAATGGTATTGTGTGCACTCGAGGAAATATGGGTTACTCTTGAGGGACATCCACTTCCTCTGAAACAGATACGACTTCTTACACAAAAACTCCAAGATTCTGCAAGTGAAGTCCACTGGGAAAGGCATTTTCCAAGATAAAGACTTCAATGCCACAAAAAAATGGGTTCAAACTGGGCATGAGAAAGCTGTCTGGAGGAGGGGGATTAATCAAAGGTGACTAGACGTACAGCACTCCTTTAAGGAATAGTTGACTAGCTAGGGTTACACCATAATCCTGCCCTCTACACGGTTATGACAGGTAGTGTAAGCCAATTTACCATAACAGTAGATTTGGAATGATCAATGCTGCAGTAGCCTTAGCTCTATGGGTTATATTCTGCCAATGGTATAACAGCCAGCTGGCTTGCAAAGCTTAAGGGCAACTTCCATGCTTCCAAACTGTCAGTCAGCTTGAACAAGGCCGACTAAAAAGACAAGTTTTGGTGCCAAGCCCTTCAGAGCTTTCATGCCAACAAACATTGATCACTGCAGCAATAGTACATTCAGATTACCCTAGATTAATACATTTGGAAGTAGAAGGAAAAGGATCCAGGAGTTACTGGAGAATGGTCCATGCATAGCCAGATCTAGACCTATAGTAGGAATCAAGCTTATAATGCATTGTAAATGTATGTATGGAGTACCAAGTTGCTGCTTCTAGAATACTTCTAGAATCTAACACTTTCCAAAAAGCCACAGATGAAGCTAAGGTCCAGGTAGAGTGAGCCCCGACCATGACTTGGAATAGTTTTGATGTGGTGAGTAGAGCCTGAGACAGCCATTTGGAAATAATCTGTCTTCTTACCTTTAAGGAAAATGAACAACTGGTCTGAAGATCTGAAATTTTTAGTTCTGTCAAGATAGTACCTGAGGTGTTTGTAGACACCTAAGGTAAAGATTGTCCTTTCTCCCTCATATTTAGGTTCAGAAAGGAAAACAGGGAGACATATACTTTATCTTAAAGGAAACTCAGATATGACTTTAGGCATAAAAGAAGGAATGGATCTCACAGAAACACTGTCTCTATGGAAAATGAGATAGGGTTGACTCACCATAAGAGCATGCAACGCAGATACTCATCTTGCAGAGGTCAGAGCAGTCAGTAAAACAGTTTTCTAAGATAAGAAGCTCAAGTCACCAAGATCAGTTGGTTTAAATGGAGTATGTGTTAGCCTCTCTAACACAAAATTAAGATCCCAAGGAGGGACTACCATTATTTTGGAGGCCTGTTATCCAAAACCCTTTTCAAAAACATTTTACCATGAGAATGCATTGAAAGAGGAGGATCTATGGGCAGACATGCTGAAATGACCTATAGAAGGACCTTGACAGAGGAGTGAGAAAGGCCACAGGACAGAAGCTCACACACATATTGTAAAACCAGAAACCAGCTAACCCTGAATGTGTGCTAGTTATGTTGTTGGCACCAACTAGAAAACATTTTCCAGTTGTTAATATATGATTTTCTAGTAGCAGGCTTTCTTGCCTCTACTAGTACCTGCTGCACAACCTCAGTAAACAGATGCATAAAGGGAATTAAGACCCTAACATCCCGGCTGTCAGATGTAGTCCACTGGGGTCAGGGTGTATCAAACACCACTGATTTTTTGTGAATAGATCCATTCTGTGAGGAAGCTTGTGGGACTTGCCCCTGGGGGACTTCCAAAAGAAAGGAGAACCACAGTTGCCCTGGCCAGATGGAAATCACCACAATGACTTTGGCAGACTCTTCCTGAATCTTCAGAAGTACTCTGGATAGGCATATGGAACAATCCTGTCCAAAGAAAGAAATAAGCATATGGAACATTCTAGTACAATGAAAAGAATAGGCATCTGACTTCCAGGCCTTTCTGCATGGAGTCCTGGAGCAGAATCTTGCCAACTGATTGTTCACAGAGGAGGCAAATAGGTCTGCTTGAGGAACTCCCCACAGATCGATCAAATCTTGGAAGACCCATGATCTAGTTTCCATTTTTGAGAGTATGCTGTTGTCCTACTCAGCTTGTCTGCTACCCAGTTTTGCTCTGACGGGATGTAGGATGCCTGTAGTGTGAGATTGTGCTGTGAAGCTATATCTCAAGCTACCATTGCTAGTCTGCAAAGGGGGTAAAGACCTGGTTCCCCCTTGCTTGTTGCTATGCCACATGACTGTGGTATTGACTGTAACAACATGAAGAGGTTGAATTCCCATTTTCTACATGGGGTCAGGGTGTCATGTCAGCTGTCGCCATCTCTCTGTAATCAATGCCACCCTCCTGCTTGCTTTGAAACTCATGCCTGACTGTCACAGGTCTTCTCTCACACAATCCATCCACCTGTTTGCTGGACAGCCTTGTTTCCTCTTCGCTTCTTCCTGTATGTCCCAAATCTTCTTCACTAGATTATCTTCTACTTTTCTGCACATGTGCCCACACCACCCTAATCTGTTCTCTTTGAACTTTTCTGCAATTGGAAATGCTTTGGATTCTTCTCTTATGTCCTCAATTCTTCACCTGTCCCACAATGTGCATCCTGCCACCCATTTTAGGCACTTCATCTCCATCACCTCTAGCTTCCTCAACTGCTCTGCCTTTATGCTCAGGTTTCCATGCCATAAAGTAGTACTGGTTGCACCATTGTTTTGTACACCTTACTCTCCAGATTCTTTGGCATTCTTTTGTCATATACTCACCTGACACTCAGTGTTATTTGGCTGCAGCCCTTCTGATTCCAGCTTTGACCTTCTCATTCTGACTTCCCTTCTTCTCAACCACCCCTCCCAGATTCTTGAAGCTGTAAGCTGTTAACCTGTTCCATTTTTTCCCTTCTATCTCAATTCTCAGTTTATTCTGAACTCTGCCATTTGCTACCATTACAACTGTCTTACCTGTACTCAATTTCATCCCATGTGACTTCACTTTTGCATTCCATTCCCCTATCCTTTGCGGAAGTTCTTGCTCAGAGTTTGCCTGTAATGCCACATCGTCTGCATACAGCAACCTGTTTGCTAATGTACTTCATCACCAGTATGAAGAAGAGTGAGCTCAAAGATGAACCCTGAAGCACACCCACTTCCACTGGGAACCCCTCTGTAACACCAAACACTTTGCATTTGAGTCATTGGGTCCCTGTGCATAGCTTGCACTAATTCTACCAATGTTTCTGGGACTTTGAAACACCACAGGACTGCCCAAGTCAGCTTTCTTGAGACCTTGTCATATGCTTTATTCAAGTCTAGGAATGCCCAGTTGGACTCTTTCCTCATTTCTAGCTTCTTCTCACCCATCTGTCTCACTGCAAACATCAGGTCAGTTGTGCTGCATCCTGATCTGAATACAAACTGCTCATTTCCCATTTTACTTTCTACTACTACTCTGTGTTTTTATCACTCACCCTCTCCAAAACTTTCAAGCAATGTAACTGGAGTTTCATACCTCTGTACTGCCCACAATTCTGAATGTCCCCTTTGTTCTTGAACACTAGCACTAGTATGCTTATTCTCTAGTCACCTGGGATACACATTACTCTTCATACTGCTATGAGTACCCTCAGGACTCATTTCTCCCCTATCTCACCCAGCATCTTTATCATATCTGCTGTGACATCATCTGAGCCTGGTGCTTTCCCTGACTTCATTTTCCTTAGTGCTGTTCCTACTTCTTCTATGGTGGACTCCTCCTCCTCTTCTCTCACTGTAGGCTGTGTCTGGGGCAGTACAGCTTCTGTGGGTCTTTCTTCATTCAGAAACTGATGGAAGTACTCTTTCCAATCTGCCTTTGATGTCTTGTGGGCTGGTGAGCAGGTTGTTGCTGGCATCCCTTATGAAGGGTGCCTGACTATCTTCTTTATCTTTCTGTCTTTGCCTTGCAACCTATATAGTTTCTTTGTGCCATCTACTGACTTACTTTTCAGAAGCTGGTACAGTGTCTATGATTCCTTGTTCTTTGCTACTGCAACTCCTTTCTTAGCTTCTGTGTAAGCTAATCAGTATTCCTTCCTCACCAGTCCAGTCTTTTCTATATCCCACTTTTTTCTGCACTTCTTCTTTCTTTTGATGACTTCTAGGACTTCTGCATTCCACCACCACATATCTCTTTTGTACTCCTCAAACATGCTGTTTTGAAGCTTTGCCATTATTCTTCAACTCCAACTATTTCCTCTTCTTCCTGAGGGGCTACAGCCCTGAGTAAGTCCTTGAAATATTGTGCTTTCTCTCCAGTCAACTTCCAGGCCTTCAGCCTGGTGTCTGTTGATCTGAAACGCTTCTCTGACCACTTCTTGCAGCTGACTAAGGTAATCAGTGGTTTATGCTGTGGGCCAGCTGTTTCACTGGGTATGACTTTGCAATCACTGATTCTATCCCAGTGCCCTTTCCCTACTAGCAGGAAGACTACCTGAGATGCATGTTGGACATTCTTGTATGTGATCTTGTGACTGTCTTTCTTTCTGAACCATGATTTGGCTATCAAGCCATTTGCCGGACAGGAGTCTAGAATGGCTTCTCCTTATTTATTCCTGTTGCCTCACCTATTTGGACCCAGGCAGTCTTCATATCCTGTTCTGTCTGTCCTGATATGTGCATTCAAGTCACCCATTATTAACACCAATTCATGTTGTCCTGCTTTATCTAGTAGGTCCTGCAACTGCTGTCTGAACAACTCCGCTGTGGGGCATAGGCTGAGATTATGACTACTGCCCTATCATTAGGCTGGGGTTTGACTGCCACGAGTCTGTCACTAATTTAGATGACATCCCTCACTGTCTTTTAAAGCCTCTCCATCATCATAATTCTCACACCATTTCTAGCTTGTCCTCCTCCTAAGTAGTAGACTCTGGATCTCAAGCCAAGTGGCTTTGCTGCACTGCCCTTTCATCTTGTCTCCTGGAGATACAGGCTGTCCAGCCTCCTCCTTACCATCATGTCATCCACTTTCAAGCTGCAACCTGTCAGTGAACTTACATGGAGTGTATTTTTAGCAGTCTGACTGGTTTCATGACGAACATTAGCTCAACAGAGCTACCCGGGTAACCCAAGCTGGGCAACTGGACAACAGTTGGCCAAGCAGCTTACTGGCCCAGAGCTGCTGGGCTTTATGGCAGGCACACACTGGCCACTTGGGGCACATAGATCCCTCCCACTAATATCATGGGTCCCTGGCATAGGTTGGAGTAGGCCAGGTCCTCAATTCACCTATCACCAGCAAATATCCATGCCCATATGCCCATTTATTTTTTATGACATTAGTCCACACAACCTAATCACCTACAGCCATATTTTACATTGTCAAATGGCTAGCCCTGCCAAGGATTCAGTCTGTGATCCATGTTCTCATATCATGAGGATAATGCACACCACAGTAGAGGCCCAAAGCGCTTGGTTTATACAACTCTTCCCCCTACAGGACACCATGTAGAGCCTGTGCTGCTGCCTACAGCTCCATTCTTTGGTGAGTTTGAGATGGAAACACTAAGCATGTTTTCCAGAGGTGGGAGGAGCCTCACAGAGACAAAAAGAGAACATGTAAACTCCGAACAGGCATTGGCCAGTGGTTAGGATCAAACCTTGTATCTTGTGCATGGGAGGGAAAGACCTTAACTATTATGCTAAGCATTTTTTTAATAGTTATGTGCTTGTGTCTGTCTTTGGTGTCCCACCCATCTTGCACTTTTATACCTCTTGAAACTGCTCCCCAATCAAAGCCTGAGGTGTCTTTGGTAACTGACATCTTTAGAGCAGGGAGCGAGAAGAGGAGACTTGAGTTTAGGAAAATCTTCCGTCTCCACCAAGAGATTTCTCTTCCCATAAACCCAACACTGGTATTCAAAAAGACAAGGGGTGATGGTGCTGGAACCAGAGAGACTTCAGGTACCATTGTATCTTTCTCATGTGGAGTCTTGACAGGGGTATTATGAAAACCATGGATGCCATGAGACACACTATCTTGATGTATTCCCTTGCAGTGACAGAAGTCCGAGTGGAAAACTTCAGAAAAAGATCTAAATACAGATCTATTTTTTCCTATAGAAGAAAAGCTCTTTGACCTGAGATGTCTATATAACACACCTGGAACACAATAAAGTGTGAAGTAGTCAAAATACAGTTTTGAATGTTCTCTTGGAATCCCAGCTTGCATAACAGATATTTCACCAAAGTAAGAGACTCCTGGCACTTTGAAAAAGACTCTGCAAAGATAAACAAGTCATCTAAATAATAGAGACATTTTGTGAACACTCTTGATCCAGTGGATAGTCCAAAGAGTAAGGCAGATAACTTATAATGTTATTCAGAAATAAAACCTTAAGAAATTCCAAACGTCCAGATGAATAGGGATGTGATGATAGCATCTTTAAATCTAGTGTTACCAATTAACTTGAATGGGAACGAGAAAGTAACACAGGTTTAGGAATGAAAGTTTCATAACTGGTCTCCAAGCATTTTCTATCTTTCGCACCAAAAAACGTCCTTGAATAAAAATGCTTCTCTACTCAGGAAAGCCAGAAATGGTCCTATCATTCTCTGGGACTGCATGTGTTGAAGGACAGGGGGAAATAGAGTCTGATCTGGTGGATGAGAAATTACCCATGAAAAGTATGGACTTCCTCCCACTTCAATCTGCAACTTTGATGAATGATCTTCAGAACTCATTGTCTGAAGTTATCTGTTGACAAAGAGAAAAGTGGAGATTCAGACATTCTAGAAGAGAAAAGGAGCTGCCATGGTTGAAGGGGGGGGGGGGGGGCAATGTCCCACTAAACAGTCATTCTGACTTGTTGGACTGTCCTTGTTTTTGGGAGGGTCCTGAATTCTTTTTGGAATTCCCTTTCTTTTTTAACATCTGATTATCTCTTTTCTGTTAGTTCCACAGCTAATGGGTTTCAGATCCAATTTTAGCCACTTTTCACACGTAGGATCCATTGCTCAGGCTCTCCTCTTACAAATAATCTTTTTCGAACCCTACATTACCTCATATCTTGTTTGCCATTCTCAGCATTCGGGACATGGTTGCTGTAGCTCAGGTCGATCAAGACAAGTTAAACGTTTCCTAGACAATTTATTCTTCATTTTACTGTTTTACTAATACTGTTGGAGTTGTTTTGACTCTTTCTTTAATTGTTCCTCCCCTTAAAGTGCTGTAAAAAAAAAAAAGAAAAAAAGGAAAAAATGTCTTAGTTATTTGGCTTTGTATGTGTTTGGGCCTCACACCATCTCTCTCATCCTTCAATCTCTTCTACTAGGGTTTTCGGGAATTTTTGAGTACCATTGCTGGTACCTTTTCACTTTATCTCCTTTCATAAGATAATCACTACCACTGCTGGTTTACTGCCCTTCTCTGTCTTCTTTGATTATTTCCTGGTATTGTGATTATTGTGTTTTTTTTTCAAAAAGTTTTTAAGAAGTGTGTTACTTGAGGGTATAAGATTCCTAACTCTGATGCCCATTCAGAGTGTGTTTATTGTTTAGGAGCTGGTTGCCTAGATAAAGACGGTGTCATCTGTTCAGCATTCAACCATTGAGCTTTGGGGGAATGGAGGAACAAAGCTTGTGCTGAAAAATCTTCTTCCTTCCTCTTCAACTTTTATTTTCGGAGCAGCCCCATCTGCTAAGAAGCCTGTGGACAAATTGAAAGAGGACAAAAGTGAAAAGATAAAAGAGAAAACTAAGGAGCCAAGGAAACATTCCCTGACCTTTCTCTGTCAACTTTGACTTTGGCTCTGCATCCTAAAATTTCAAGGGCCCCAGATCTGGCTACTTCTTTGGATCCACCACATTCCTTCTGGAGAACTCCTTCCATAAGGGAATCCAGGTTCTCAACACATCCATTAGCTTCTAGGTAACATTCATTTTTTTCTGAAAGAGACACCCTGTAAGGCTCTCAGACCTCCTTCAGGTCTACCAGGAGTCTATCCAAAGTGGGTGTGGTTAGAATGATGAGGAAATTCCTCAGGACCCAAATTCAATTTGGAGTTCTCCAGTCTCCATCCCCCATCGGAACCATGAGCTTCTGACCTTCCCAATTCCCACTGTTCCTCCTACTGCAATCTGTTCCATTTTCTGAGCTGTTTGATCTGAGACTTCTAGGACTGTCAGTGTTGAATCCAAAGTTGTGGTATTTGTCGACTCCAGCGTCTTCTCTGATCCAACCAGTGTCAGTGATGTCGGAGCCGGAGAGATCTTGGAGCAGTAGCTTCAACACTGGTTCCAAGGGGTTGCAGATCGACTCTGAAACTCTTGGAGTCTTGGTGTTAAGACAGCTCAGCCAAGACTTTTGCTTTGAGATTGACTCAAAGGGGTTTCCTTGGCCATCCTAGTCAGGTAGCTTCTTGGGCTCCTACTGGGGTGGTTTGGTGATCTTGTTTAGCCTCTGCCTTTGAGGCAGTGGTGAAAGCATTTTCTGTGTCAGGAGATCAGACATCCTTGCCCCCCCCCCCACAGGTCCTCCCCCTCCATAAATGTCTGTTCTGGGGCCTAAGCATGCTGATTCCATTCCATTAGGGTAGCCGGTCAGTACTAGCTTTGATTCAGTCCTCGCCCAGGACTCTCCTCAGACTTCAGAGTCTGCCTGGGATCATCCCTATGGAAATTTCTTGGAAGCACAAGTGGAATTAAAGGCACACTTACCCCCCACAAGCATCATAAACAGAAGACATGGATATCGATGAAGGGGAGAGGGTCTCCCAGATTGCCCATTCAGGATGTCTCATTCAGACATTCTCAAGCTACTGAGGCAGAAAGGTGGTTAGTCTTTTGAAGCCTCTTCCCAGAAAGAGTCAGTGTTACTCAAGGCTTTTAGCACCAGCTCAGCAACTTCCTGGGTGGTCTCCCTAGCGGATGAGATGGTGGAGCTAATCTCTCACCGGGCATGGAAGGATCTGGATGTGGCAGAGCCCATCCACAAGAAGCCAGATAAATATCTAATAGCACCAAAGGACCATGCCCACTGGAGCAAGGGCCCCCTCTGTTGCAGCCACTAAAAAGTAACTCTCAGAGGAGAGTCCGGCAGTCCATCCCCCTAACACACAGTCTAGGGCCTTGGTCAGATACAGGAAATGAGCCTATGCTTCAGCAACCTTTGCTTTACGATCACAGAATTATCTGGCACACATTACAAGGTTTCAAAGGGACTTGACCAAAGAACTTTCCAAGTCCCACTCTGTGTCAACGTCTGCAGATGACAGGGAAACTATGAGTTGGCAAATGGCCATCCTTCAGTCCTTTTCCAATGCCTCCATGTGTCTGATCTCTGATACTACAGAGGGCATTTCTAGAGCCACAGGATCAAGCATTATGGTTGGGTGGCATACCTGAATGTGCTTATGTTATTTTTCAAAGCCCACTAGAGCATCTTTCATTGATGCTCCCTTTGATGGAGCAACCCCTTTTGACCCAAGATTAGAGAGACACTCTCCAAGAATGAAAAGAATAGGAAAACTCTGTCTGCCATAGAAATACGGTTTTCAACCCCTCAGAAGGCCTTCTTCAAGAACCAGAAAGGGGGTAGGAAGATGTGATTCTGAAAATCCCAGAGATTTTCCTAGGACTCTTTTGGAGATAGATCCCCTGAGGAAGAAGGAGAACTCTAATGGTAGACATCACCCAAACATCAGAATAGGCCTGCAGAACCAAGGCTTCAGGGGTCCCTTCACCAAGAAACCTTACCAGAGCTCCTACAGGATTGTCTGTTACACTCTGGAGGCGGTTGGAGGCACTTATCTCTGCACCTGGAAGCCTGGATGTCCATCACCAAAGATGTTTGGGTACAGACAATCATCACTAGAAGCTACTACATTCCATTCTCCCATCGGCCACAGAAAGTATCAAAGAAATTACCCAACGTACCACAACATCAAACAGGCAGCCTTGGAAATCAAAAACTTGCTAACAAAAAGAGTTACCCAAAAGGGTGCACCACACCAGCAAGCATTTGGAACTTACTCTAGATTCTTTTAGGTGCCAAAGAAAAATGGAGACCTCAGGCCGATCTTGGACCTAAGCTATCTGAATCTGTCAAACACTGAAAGTTCCAAATGGTCACAGTTTAGTCCATACTTCCACTTCTATGAAAGGTCAATTGGATGTGCTTGACGGACCTCCAAGAATGAGTACTATCACATCAAAATAGACAGACCGTCCAAAAGGTTTCTTCACTTCTGGCTGGGAGCCATCTATTTCCAGTTCAGAGCCTTGCCCTTTGGTCTCACCACAGCCCCTCCCCCAGGTGTTCACCAAGTGCATTGCCATGGTTGCAGCTCATTTGAGATTGCTTGAATTCCAGGTGTTTCCCTACCTCAATGATTGGCTCCTTACTGATCCCACTATGCATCTCTTGATTCATGCCAGGGACTACTTTCTTGGCCTTTGCTTCACACTTGGCATCACAGTCAATCACAACAAGTCACATCTCACAACTACACAAGTCCTGGAGTTCCTAGGTGCTCACTGGGGCACTGTTTCCCAAATACCAAGGCAGACACAGTCCAGATTGTCCACATTACAAAATCAGCCTCTACAACTGCTGTCTCTTCAAACATCTCCAGGTAAACTGGTTTTACAGCTGCTGGTTTCATGGCTACCTCTATTACACTTGTTCCACTGCAAGATTTTATGTGAAAGTGCAACAATAGACTCTGACAGTTCACTGGTCAATAAAGAAATAACCGATGAATTTTACTACACAAATCACCAAAATTTGCAGGGAATATGTAACTGGTAGAATCAAGCACAGGAAGTTTCCAAGGGCCATCCCTTTGTTCCACCCTTAACCAAGGCTACTGTGACCACAGATGCTTCCCAGCTGGGGCGGGGTGCACTACCTGGAGAAGATGGTGCAAGGTATGTAGCCTGCCTCAGAGGCCAATCTGCACATCAGTGTTGCAGAGATGACAGCATTCCTCCTAGAGTTGCAGGCATTCCAGGATATTTTCCCTCTGGGGATGACTGCAACATAGCTGGTCATCATGTCAGTGGTCTGGTACATCAACAGACAAGGAGGAATCTACTCTTACTCCATTGTGTCAAGAAGCAATGAGAGTGTGGCAGTGTCCGATCTCTACCAATCACTTTCTAATAGCAGCGCACATTCCAGGGAAGTCCAATGTGTTTGCAGACAGATTAAGCATGTCTATTCTACTGTCTCACAAGTAGTCTCTCAATTTGTCAGTGGTGAAAAGGGTATCCATTATGCCATCTCTTTGCTTCTCCCCTCAACTTCAAATGCAACAGGTACCTTCCCCTAATATCCCCAGAGGGGGAGTCAATGAGAGATGCTCTGATCCATGACTGGCCACGGTGTCCTTAAAGCATACCCAACAATCTCCCTCATTCCAAAGTTTCTACATAAAGCATCCTGGCGGAAAGGCAAGGTCATCCTCATTGTCCCTTTGGCCTCATTTAGTACACCCTCCTTGGGTTCGGGATCCCATTTGCCTGGTATGCCTCACCTAGACATTCAATCTCTCAAGTGCACAGCATGGCTTTTCCACTTCCAATGATGGCTAGACAGTCCAGGCTCTCTTCTCAGGTTCTACACATTCTCACATCTTCCCAAAAGGCTTCAACTAGGAAGACATATAAGAGCAAATGGAAAAGGTTCTCGATTTGGGCTCATGAGAGACATGTGGATCATTTTTCAGCCCCCATTCTGGTGGTCCTAGACTTTCCTGCCTCAATTTTCAACAGTGGAGCTAGTTATTCTACAATTTGGCTGCTATCTCCAACTTCCTCATTGGCAAAAATCATTCATTCTTGGCTTATCTCAAATTATGTAAAGCATTCCTTAAGGATACCTTTCTTCTCAGACTCCCTATTAAGGTTCCCACTCCTCCTTGGGATCCTATGATACTTCTACAGACCTTGACACAGTCCCCAGTTGAACCAACAGCCAAAGTGGACCTGAAATTTTTATCTTGGAAAGACATTTTTCTAGGTGCCATTATTTCAGCTAGATGAGTATCTGAACTGCAGGCACCGTCTTGTCAGCCATCATACCTGATTTTCATTTAGACATAGTTTACCTACAAGTCAATCCCTCCTTTTACCAAAGGCAGCATCAGAAACAGTACTCAATCAATATATTAACTTGCCAGTTGTCTTTCCCAAATTCACCAATAAGGGGGAGGATACATGCTTCATTTTCACAGAATGAAATCACTCAGGAAATTTGACCAGTTGTTCACCTCTTTTTTAAAGGCAAAACTGGGTAAATCTGTATGAAAAGTAAGTTTTGCCAGATGGCTCATTGACTGTATTTCTCACGTTTACAAAGATATTTTACCAAGTCCTCCCAGGGTACATTCAATAAGATCTGTGTCTGCCTCTTCAGCATTCCTGTCCAGAACTTCAATAGATGACATTTGTGTTGCTGCCACTTGGTCCAATATCCATACATTTATTACTCATTACAAGTTGGATATTTTTCCAGAAATAGGGTGGCGTTTGGTTCTTCCATCCTCTGGGATATCCTTCCATGAAGACTACTCTGGGTTTCAAGCAATTGGGGACTCTGTCACATTAGTTGAGGACAGACAAAAAAGACAACATCAAATAAAATGTTATGTACTCACCATAATGATGCATCTGTGTTGTCTGTTTTTGTACTTCCTCAACCTCCCTCCTTCCCGTTCCCCCTTCCATATCATGGAATAATTCTATGTAGTCTTCTGGTATGACCTGTAGGGTATACCCTAAAAGATCTTTTTCCAACCACAAACACCAGATCTGTCTACCTATTAACCTTTTCCTGTCTCATCTACCTTAATATCTATGCTATTCCTTTGTATGGGTTCCTTTGCTATTAGTCCTATAAATCACTGGTGGCAAACTTGATCTGAGGTAATGTAGGGTTTGCAGGGGAGCTATGAATCTTAAGTCTGAAAATAGCCTAAAGTTGGATCCAATGTACTTACCATAATGACAAAATTCACATTGTCTGATTTTCATCCCATTCAACCATGTTTGTCAGATCCAACTGGCTCCAACCTTGGTGCCAACTCTGAAGCTTTTCATTTCCAGGCCCTTGACTTCTCCTCTACTCATAATTCTCTCCACTCCATCTTAGTACCTCAGATCATGTTTGTCCTGGTAAACTAATATACAGCAATTATTTTCACAACTAAATGTAGTATATAGATAAAAAGGTAGGACTGGAAGACAGTCTATTAGAACTGCTCACAGACAGGGTATTCCAGAGAACTACATGGTCACCAGAAGTCCACTTATGTCAATCAGAACTGTGGCATGGGGGAAAGAGGTTGAACTGAACAATGTGGGATCTATCATTATGGTGAGTATATTGTCTATTTCTATCTGATTTAACCACTGGACAGATTCCCAAGCTGTTATACCTGGGTGGTATCAATGAATGACATTCCTGAGAATGGTGGAACCAAAAAAAGAGCGTGATCTGGACTGTACATCCAGTTTGTAGTGAGACATAAAATTATGTACTGTTGACCAAGCTGATGCACCACAACTATCATCAATAGGTAGTTAACCAGAAAAGGCTGTTGATGTATCTATTACCCTTGTGGAATGAACCTTAGGTTTAGATTGTAGAGACAAGACTTTTTTATTGTAAACAAAAGAATTATAGTCTGATAACCATCTGGAAAAGAGTAACCTTAGCAACTGCTTTGCTTAATTTAGACTTTGAGAAAGCAACAATCAATTGATCAGACTTTCTGAAATGCTTGGCCCTATGAAGACAGAACCTAAGTTGATGATAAACATCCAGCATGTATAAAATGTTCCAGCATGTATAAAATGTATTCACCTTTCTTTAAGAATCTGGGGGAAAAGACTGGTAGGTTTACTGACTAATTTAGATTAGTCTTGGATGCCACCTTAAGAAGAAAGATGTGTTAGTTCTCAAGGAAACTCTGTCTTTGTGAAAAAAACAGATACGGAGGTTTGCAGTAAATTGCTTGCACCTCTGAAATCTGCCTGGATGATGTAACAGCCACCAGAAATACTGCCTTCCATGACAGAAACGTCAAATGAACTGATGCTGCTGGTTCAAAGGGTGGTTGAGTCATTGCCTGTAGCACGACTGTAATAACCCAGGGAGGTACTGGATTTCTGATGGGTGGCTGTAGATGAAATGTTCCCTTCAAAAAGGCCTTAAAGACTATTAAGGATGCTATACAGTTGTCATTCTGCCCTAGGTGAAAACTTGAGATAGTGTCCATTTGCACTTTGACAGTGGAACAACTATAGCTACTGTGTAAATGTTCAGACTATAATTCTAAAATGGAAGAAATAGGAGCACAGAAGGGAGCTAAACCTTTTGAGATAGCCCAAATGGTAAATCTCTTCCATTTGCTATTGTAGAGATTTTTACTGGATTGTTTTTGAGTTGTTGACATGATCTGAACAACTGAAGCTGGAAGTCTGGCATCTCTGGCTACGGTTAGAATTGGAAGAAACCAAGTGGTTAACTTCACAGATTTCTGATCTGAAGGAGACAGCCTCGGCGAATATGTTAAGAGGTTTGGATAATGGTCCAACATCCATGGTGAACATAATAGAAGAAGACACAGGAAGGGGAATCACATTTGTCAGGGCCAAAAGGAAGCAATTAGGATCACTTTGGCCTTGCACATTCTTGCTTTCTGCATGAATTTGTTCATTAATGGCAATGGGGGAAAGGTACAGAGAAGACCTGGGAGCCAAATGTGGACTAGAGCATCCCTCTGTGACTGTCCCTGCAGAGGAATCAGGGCAAAGAAACTACTGCACTTGTTGTTCAAGTGGGATGCAAAGAGATCACAGCAAGCTTGGCCCAGTGACAAAAAAAACATGTTATGTTTCGAGACCACTCATGAGGTATTAAGACAGTTATGCTCAATTTGTCCATTAGTATACTGGACATATGTGGTATGTGTGTTATCAGAAAACAATGAGAAGACATAACCTACTGCCAGACCCTCGTGGGCTCTCGACATAAGTGATACGAGAGCATTCCTTCCTGTTTGTTGATGTACCAAACTACCGACATGTTGCCTAGTTGTACAAAAATCATAACCTTGGGAGGACATCCTGGAATGCCTACAACACGAGGAGGACTGCCCTCATCTCCAAGATACTCATGTGAAGATTGACCTCTACATGCAACCAAGTACCTTAGACAGTCTTCTCTTCAAAATTCCCCCCTGCCCTAAAAAGGATGTGTACGTGGTTACTACAGCCACAGGTGTATCCCCCTGGAATGGACGGCTTTCTGTCACTGAAGGAAATATTATCCACCAAGAGATGTGTTGTTTGCAAAATTTCAGTAAGACACATTTTTATATGCAGCGGATGAACACTTTGGGAGCACTGCACCACTAGAGTTCACTGAAGCACTCATGTAAAACTTGGCTAATGGAACCATGAGATTGTAGAAGCCATTAGACCTAAGAGGTAAAGAAATTAGTCTTGCTGGAGGAGAAGGGTGATGTAGTACTTGGGTGGCGTAGTGCTTGGGTGGCTGTGAGAAGTGACAGCACTCTGGAGTGGGGCAATCTGTAAAGTTGCATCCAAGTGGCATCTGATAAATTCTGTCTGTTGAGTTGGGGTAAGATAACTTTTGGTTAGGTTGACTGTGATCCCCAGACCTTCCATCAGATGGAGCAGAAGGTCCAGATGATCCAATAACAGGGTGTTAGAGGCAGCGATTAGGAGGCAATTGTCGAGAAACCCAGGAAAACATAGATCCCTAGCAGGCAAAGACCTACTGCCACCATTGCCATTACCTTGGTAAACATCCTGGGGGCTGTGGTGAGACCAAAAAGCAGGGCTCTGAACTGATAATGATTAGCCCCCACATAGAAATGGGGGAATCTTTTTGAACTATTCTCTATCTTTACATGATATTACATATCCTGGAGATCTATGGAACACACCTAATCGTCCTTACTCAGGACATACAAAATGGACTGAACTGTGACCATACGGAATTTTTTCTTTTTCACAAATTGGTTTGAATGACTCCGGTCCAAATTAGGTCTGAGGTCCCCTGCTTTCTTGTGTACTAAAAAGAACCTTGAGTAGACTCCAGACTTTAACTGATCTTTGAAGACTGGCTGGATAACTCTTTTTCTTAGCAGCTTGGAAACTTCTGCTGCTGCGAGTTTCCACTGACTGGGTGGAACATTGAGAACCTTCTTCTTTATTTGAGGAAGGGAAAAAGGAACTGAATAGCATCTGTAAATTATGTTTAGCACATAAAAATCTGTTATGTTTTGCCAAGCTTGTGGATATAAAGTGCCCCCTGAGTGCCTCCAGCGTGCAGCAGTTGGGCAACACTTCAGGGGGGCTGAAAGGGCTTCTCAGTAAAGGGACCACAAAAGTCCTGGTTGTGAGGTCCGTTTCTACTTCTAGGGCAACTGCCATTGTAGTTGCCTCCTCTTCTGCCACAAAAAGGTCTATCCCCAGGGCAATTGTGATAAGAACTCTGTGACTTACAGAACCACATTTTCTTCCCAGCCCTTTGATTCCTAGAGAAGGTTCTCTGAGGGGTGGAGAAACAGAGTCCTACTGCACAGACAGTCTTACCATCTTGTTGACACCTGGTTACTGTGACTTTTACTTTTGGTCTAAGCAGAGTGGAGCCAGCAAAGGGAACATTGAAGAGGGAAGTCTTAACGCTTTCTACAAAAACACAAAGACATATCCAGGCATGCTGGCGTGTGTTGATGCCAGTACCTGCTGCTTATCCATGCCATCAACTACATTAGAAAGCAATCACATGACTACACTGGAAGTAGACTAAAGGGGAGAAAGTTGGGAGTCCACAGTCTTCTGACCATCTGCAGGAATTTTACCCAATAGAGTCTTGGAAAGCATTTTGGTCAGGTCTCTCCGAAATCTAGTGACAAGGGCTAAATCAGACTTTGAAAGTTGCAGAACCATACATCTGTTTCCCAAACTGGTCCATTTTCTAAACTCCCTGTAAGGCAGATTGCCTGAGAAGTTTTCCTCCGGCAGTTCCTTTTCAGTTGCTGCCACTACTACCATCACATTCACCGGCTGACCTTTGCTCCAGTGCTTTCTGTATTTGGTGCTGCCAACATCCTATCAGCTTTTTTTTTTAAATGGGTGCCACCATGTTAGGGTCTTTCCATGTTCATTGGGCTATGAGGTCACTGAGGGGGTCAACAGTGGTACCACCCAGGACGATGATGATCCAGAACCAAAGGGGAGCAGGAATGCAGACTCATCTGGTGAAGGATTATCTGTGGGCTATTCCCCTCTCTGCTTCATCACTTCAATGATCTTGCTGAAGGTGATGTCTTCTGAGGGAAATCTAAGGGACATTTCACCTTCATCCAAAACTATGCCTTCCATGAAAGACTTTGGAGAAGAGTCTTTGTGCTTTCACTTGCATGTTTGTTTCTTATGAACTTGGTTCCATTCCAGTGGCAGATAAGAAGGTTCTGAATCAGACTGGGAGCTAATGCAGCATGCAGTCTGAGAAACCTGTGGTACCAACTATATCTGTATGACATGGTGATGGGAAGTAGAAACACAGACCTGCAGGTGTTCAGATGGAACCAGACTGAATCAAAGTGCCTTTTCCCCTGACATCAATAGGATCCTTTTAAAAGCCTCAAAGGCTAAAGTTGCCATCGGCTCCTTACACTCCCCCCTATACTCAGACAGAGGAGATACCTCGGAGCCGAGCTATCAAGTACTGAGGCCCCAAGAGGAAGATCTGGTTCAGACAATTTCATGTTAACCCAACCCCTTGAACCCCATCCTCAAAGCTTTAGCTCCCTGTCTCTTCTATATCTGAACATACTTGAAGTTGAAAGATGAAGGAAGCTGTTGGAGTCAAAGTAACTTGAACTGTGAGCTCCAGAAAATGCACTCTAGGACAGATCAGATCTAAGAGCAGTCCAGGACAAGAGAAGTGAGAGGAGGGGTAGCTGGACCAAGGCTTGGTATGTTCCCAGGTGAAGGTACACAGAGTACCCAAACTGGATCTGCTTTCTAAGGAAATTAAAAGAAAGTACTCAACATAACTATGCATCTGTGCTATACATTTTCATTCTTCCTCAACAATTGGGTATCAGATCTGACTCGGTCATATACACTAGACTCTCAGATCCAACGCATGAGCTCCTCCCTCTACACAAAATGCCACAGTCAACTAGCTGTGCCTCAGATTGAGTTTGCAGCCTTATATGACCCAAACACAGAGTCATAAAAGGAAAGAGACAGAGTTAGGGCTCAAACCTGGAACAAAGAGTTCCAGAATATCCACAAGGTCACTCCAGATGATGAAAGAAAGGGGGAAGGAGGGAAGGGAGTTGAGGAAGAATGATAATGGACAACACAGACGCACAGTTATGGTGAGTATATAGCTTTAATATCTGATGTTGTCGTATTCATTCATTTCTCAATGATTGGGACAAAGTCCCCAGCTACATGAATCTTGGGTGGCCCTCATAGAAGAATATTCTGGAGTACTGCAGAACCAAAAGCAGCTCTGCTTCTGGATGTCAAATCTAGTTTGTAATGAGCAATAAAGGTATGATGGTTAGACCAGGTAGCTGCTGCACAAATATCATCAGTGGAAGTTCTAGACCAAAAGTCAGAAATTGTAGCCATGAATCTAGAAGAATGTGCTTTAGGAGGTTTTGGTAAAGAGAGGCCTCGCTGAGTACAAACAAAGAAAATGCAACTAGCAATCCATTTGGCCAGGGTAACTTTAGAAACTGGTGACCCACATCTGTTTGGGGAAAAGGAAACAAAGGATTGTTCTGACTTTCTGAAATCTTTAGTTCTGTGAATATAAAAACGTAGTTGTCTATGTACATCTCAAAGATGCAGCATGTACTCTCCCTTATTAGTGAAATTGGGGAAGAAAAAAATCAAATTACTAGCTTGACTGATATTTCTTTCAATGCTACCTTAAGCAAAAAGAATGCATATGTTCACAAGGTGACCCTATCTTTGTGAAAAATAATTTAATGAGATTTGGAAGATAGAGCCTGAAGCTCAGAAACTCATCTTGCAGATGTAACGGCTATCAAAAAAAAATGCTGTTTTCCAAGACAAAAGGTTTAAATCAGATTTAGCTGCTGGTTCAAAGAGTTGTTGAACTAATGCTTGAAATATGACTGTTCATTTCCAAGAAGATGATGGGCCTTTCACTCCAGGTCTAAGTAAGAAGTTGCCTTTTAGAAAGGCCTTCCATGACTTTGAAGAAGCTAATGATGAAGGATTTTCTCGAGTGGAAATTAGATATAGCTGCTAACTGTACTTTGATAGTAGCAAAACTAGCACCTTCTTGAAAAATTGTTAGAAATTCTAGAATTATAGATATAAGAGCACTGAAATGGTCAAGTTCCCTCTGAAGAGCCCATAATGAGACTTTTTTTCCATTTACTTTTGTAGATTTTTCTTGTAAAATCTTTTTGGGAGGTTACAAGTATCTCTCGGACTGGGGAGGACAGCCTGGGTTGTCTAACTCTCAATGGAACTGGAGAAAACATGCAGTCATTTTGAGGCCTGGAATATTGAGATGCTCCATCCCAGAGGGATGCAAGAGGAGATCAGGTCTGGGGTCCAGTATCCAAAAAGATATCAAAAATGAAAAGACAGGAAGGGGAACCACACTTGATGAGGCCAAAAGAAAACAACGAGGATAAATGAGATCTTCAACCGAAGTGCTTTCTGTAAGAATTTCAGAATTAGAGGTAGTGGGGGATAAGCGTTAAATGAGACCAGACTGCCAAATGTGGACTAGAGCATCTCTCAGTGACACCCCTAAAGGGGAATTAGGATGAAGAATCCGATGCACTTGGTGTTGAGGAGAAATGAAAAAAGGTCACAGCAAAGTTGTGCCCAAAGATGGAAATGTTCTCCTCCACTGACTGTGAGACCACTCACGAGGCATCAAAAATGACCTGCTGAGCCTGTCTGCTAAAACACTGGACTTCCCTGATATGTGCGCTGCTACTAGAAAGCAGATGGAAGACATCACCCACTGCCACACTCTCACTGCCTCTCAACAAAGGAGGTGAGAATGGGTTCCCCCGTTTGTTGATGTACCAAACCACAGCTGTGATGTTGGTTTGTAGAGCAATGGTCCCTAAAGGAAGAATGTCTTGAAAGACTTGCAACACTAGTGGGACAGCTCTCATCTCTAGGACATTTATGAGCAAATTGTTCTCATCAGAGCTTAAGCCTATATAAAGGCAAAACTATGAACCAACAACAACTTACAAAGAAACATTCATTTAATAATTCAAGTTATACAGTTCCTGATAGAATTCCCATTAGGAAAGATGTTCTATACAGCAAAACCTTTGCTGCAACCAATTGAAATGAGAGAAATGTGGATCATTCCACTAATGGGTTCTCAGCTACTTCCTTTCAGAAGCATGATGTAATCTCTAAGCCAACAGGAAACAGCACAACTGTAACAGAATTCATTGCAACAAGAACTGAAAGTTATCCCAAGCAACAACAAGAGTTTGTGGATTCCCATTCAGTACATGCATTACATCCTGCTGATTTTTCCTCCCTATCTTTTTATTAGAGAAAGGGGAACAGTCATATAACAGCCTGTTAATTTGCAGCCAGTGAGAAAATGAAGGAACTGGTGGTAAATTTATCGTCCTACACGTTGACGCAGAAGAATCTGTACCGGAAGAGGATTAAATTATTGCAAGAACTCTAGCCAAATTCAAATATTTCATATGGACATAAAACTTGAAGGCACTGTTCAATGATAGCCAAATTCAAATATTTCATATGGACATTAATCTTGAAGGCACTGTTCAATGATGTGAATAATGTAAATAATACTAATTGTTTATTGTAGAGATGCAAAAGATCTAACTTCTACATACTGCACAATCACAGTGTGTTACAGGTGTTCGAAAGAGCAGTGGAGAAAGAAAGATTTATGCTTTGTATAAAAATCATATATTTGAATTTTTTTTAACGTAACTAAAGGTGAACAATTAGCTACTTCTGCATTGAAAAATAATGACAACACAGTGGTGAAAAACGCTGACAAAGGTGGGGGAGTTGTTTTAGACTCCTTGTTTTCTGTCAAATCAATAGTAAATATGTTTACAAGTGCAGTCTATGAGAAAATTACTAGGAATTAATGTAATCAGTCTACAAATAGAGTTCTTAGTGGTTTAAAAGAGTTATATGTACAAGGTAAAATAGACAAGTCATAGTCAAAGACATTTCCCAGGATTAATGAAGCTTGCGCCATGCGCCAGAGTAGCGTCGGCGATCTAGCGCCAAATATGGCCATCAAGCAATTCAGGTAAGAGCTGTTTCCATGTGTACTACCAGCATACGCCAGAGCTGCGCAGCTCCCGGTGCATGCATGATAATTACCCCATGCGGAGCAGTGTAGCATGCAAATGAAGGTATATAGCAATTCATGAAGTTGTGCAGGCGTAGCGTAAGCATGTAGAAATGTAAACCAAAAAAAAAACGGTTTACATTTTGTCAAACATAAAATCAGAGCCATGAAAGCGGACCAAACTTACGTATTACAATGTTAATATATGCCAATGGCTAAATATATAGCCAATAGCATAAAACAACATGCACAACCATATATAAAATAACATTTAATGTCATGGCCACACCAACGCAAAGTAAAACCGCAGTGCATCGGTGTGCAAACGGGATCAAAAGGAAAATATATTTAGATGTCATAAAACTGTAATGTAACACAATTCATGATATCCCCATAATAGTCAATGGCATGCATGCTACACCACAACCACGGCGCAAGGGTTGCTAAGGGTCTGTGACAGTGTTTCGTGCGGTAACTAGGAATTAGCAGTCAATGCCATGCAAATGAGTCAAGTAATAATGAATCGCAAATGCCCTGCTGGCGTAAGGATGTACCACACAGTGTAGCGTTACAACACTGAGGAGTGGCCTGGAGGTAAACATGACATCAAGAGAGGGGCGTGCCACCGTAGCTGTAAGAACACTGGATCATTGCTAATCCATGTTGCGTGTTGCTAAGTAAAGCCGCAGGATAAGGGTGTGGAAGTAGCCATAGCTTTGTTTAGCTAAGAGCACACAAGGTAACCGAAAGTTCATGTCAACGTGGATGAAACGCGCACAAAACTCAGTAAACGGCTGTGTGTGGCATGCACCACAGCTGAAACAGGAAGAATACGGGAAGACAATAAGGAAATGCTGCAGCATAGTAATTGGAGTACAAATGAGTAATTAACACCTAGAAACTCACAGTGGGCCATAGACAACAGCTAACAAGGCTGCTAGCAGCTACCTGCAGAACAGGAAAGGGGAGGTGCCATACAGCAAAGAAAAGAGAAATGTCACAGCAGAACAAAGCAAACTTACAGTAGATCAGCTACATAGCACATTTCCCAACACAATCCTGGGTTGTGGAAGCACAAAACAAGAAAGGCGGCAGCTGGATGCATGCCTGACAATGGGAGGTGAATCAGGTGGAAAATAGAAGTAAAGGGCAATAGATGAATCATGGAAGACAAGCGTAAGTCAACACCAAAGGCCCCACAATAGCAGTACCTGCTGTAAAACCAATAATTAAGATACCCTGCAGCTGGAATAGCAGAAACACACCCAATTACACCAGCATCATCAATTGCACAATAGTATAAGGTGTGAAAGCCCCACATACACACTTGTGTATTCCCAGACACTCTGCACCATTGGTGTATACAGACAGGGAATTTTTAATATGTATAAGTTAGGGGCTGCCATAGCTTTGATTCACCAACATGTGTTGGAGACTAATGGTGATGTGGAGGATGATGCTGACAACCATCTCAGGCACCAGCGGAGGAGACGAGTGTTCAGGCCCAGGGTAACCTACCAGGGGCTACATGATCTGGAGATAGTAGAGCGTTACAGGGTGGACAGGGACATCATACAGCAACTTGTTGAGCTGTGCCGGCCACGCCTCAGAGCCAGAAGTAACAGAGGTGAACCCATTCCAGTGGACACGAAGGTATGTGTAAGCTTGAGAATACTAGCCACAGGTACCTTCCAAAGGCCAACTAGGGACATCATGGGGATCTCACAGGCATCAGCATCCAGGGTACTCCACCAGTTCCAGGATGCCATGTTACCACATGCCAATGAGCACATATACTTCCCCCGAATGCAGGAGGAGTTGGCCAGCAATATGCGTCTCTTCCACCGTGTGGCAGTCTATACGGAGGTACTGGGTGCAATAGACTGCATGCACATACACATCAAGTCACCACCCGGTGAGCAGGGTAAGCGCTACATAAACCGCAAGGGATTCCCCTCCATCAACTGCCAGGTCGTATGCAATGCCCAGGGCATTATTATGGATGTGTGTGCTGGCAGCCCTGGAAGCTATCACTACTCCCACATCTGGCATGCCTCACAGCTGTGTCAGGTATTTGCCAGGGGGGACATCCCATATGGCCACCTGGTGAGTGATGCTGGCTATGCACTGGAACCGTGGATGATGATTCCCATCAGAAATGCACACACAGCCATGCAAGAACACCATAATGAGGCACACGCAGAAACCAGAATCATCACAGAGTGCGTGTTTGGGATGCTGAAATTATGGTTCCGTTGCTTGGATATATTTGGTGGAGCCTTGCAGTACTCTCCAGGAACTTGTGCCCACATCTTCATAGTATGTGCCATGCTACACAATAAGATCCTGCGGAAACAGCTGCAGCAGGGACAGAATGGTGAAGGCCCTCACAGCCCACCACCACTGCCAGGGGACCCACAGGCACAGGGGGACTCAGACCAAGAACACCCCGTGCTAGCCCCAGAAGGCAGATGGAGGCATGCCCAGTATGCCCATGCCTTGACAAAGAGGGAACGTATAGCACGCACACTGACAGTGTAGGCCCTAATGGACTGACACCCTTCTCCACCTGCACATACAGCAAACATGGATGGCACACACATACACACGACCACCTGTAAATTGTCATGTATAGGTGGTCGACTGTGTGCATCCTACATAGGTAGCCCTCAGATATTGTACACACAACCGCCAATGGCACAAGGTAAGTCAATACCTGGACAGTAAATTAAGCTATCAGCATGTGTCCATACTGTATGTACAGGTTCATAGATACATAGGTAGGTACATGCCCAACCGCAGAGGCCACTCATAAGCATAGGCAAAACGTGTTTGTTGTCGCCACCCCATCGATCAACTAACTGTCCCTCTGTGGAGCAGAGCCATTTGCGGGATCCCTGGGGTGTAGCTACTGTTCACCACCCACTCTGCAAAGATTTCCCAGAGTGTCAGTGAGGGGTTTTGTATAATGTAATCAGGGATATAGTTCCAAATAATGGGGAGTATCCCTGACAGGAATCTTCACAGATGTGTACATGTTACATAGTATACCTTAAACACAGCTTGCACATATAGGTAGTTCTCCACAGAATAATAAACATGTGGAACACACAACCACTGAAAAGTGCGTTAATCACCCCTGCACTACCAGTGCCTGCTCTGAGAGGTAAGATATCACTGCCAAGATTAGAACACGCAACCATGTACACATTCATCACAATAACATACCACTAAGCTACCTGAGATGTACCAATGGCAGTCGTGTATACTGACAGGATAAAACACAAAAGGTAGGAATGTGTTGAAATAGAACAAACTGGCATGTACCCAATGAAAGGTGTATGTTTTTATATATATATATATATATATATATATATATATATATATATATATATATATAGATAATATATACATGTATGTATATATATATATATATATATATATATATATATATATATATATATATATATATATATATATATATATATATATATATATATATATAGAGAGAGAGAGAGATATGTTGATATGTGGGGATATACATATACATGTACATACAGATAGGTTAACAACATCTACATAACCATGGAGGTACATATAAATGGGATACCTATCACATACCGACTGCTTTACATACCGATGCGTGTAATCCCGAGGCTTAAGGTCTGAAAGAACACAGTACCGAAACACCAGATGCGAGAGGTGTAATCTCACTATGTTAATGAACAGTTAGTCAGTGCTTCTGGTGTTGCGGTTTGGGTAGGTTACTGTGTGTACGTGTGTTTCTTAGGGCTGTAGTGTGTGTAAGTGTGTGTTCTGTGTGTAAGTGTGTGTTCTGTGTGTGGTGTGTGTTCTTGGGGGACTGTAATGTGTGATTGTGGGTTAGCTTTGTGCGTCTGTTTGCGTGACCTAGGATGTAGAATATTAAAGTAGGGGGTGGTGTGGGGGGCGCAGACACCTACATGGGGGGTGTAGGGGGGCTTGGCCACCTGCTCAAACGTAGTGTAGGATGGTTTGTTTGGATGTGTTGGGTAGCAGTGTGTCTGTGTGTGCATGTGTGTGTTCCATGTTCATGTTACCTTCGCGAGTTACTGTCGATGTCGGTAATGTGGGGTATGGGAGTCTGATCCCGGTACTGTGTGCATCGGAACACTGTGGTTTCGGGATTTCATAGGTCTCCCGTATACAGCGGTTGAAGTGTTCATATATGTGTATAACAGACCATAATAATCACACATTCTGCCACTACCAACCTTTATGAAAAAAGGATATGGAGAGTATATCACAAATATGTGCTATGGACATGAGCCAATGATAGTGTTACCACCTGTCCCACTTTGCGAGGGACACTCCTTCTTTGGGCGGTTGTGTCCTGACCAAATATATTAAATGTGGCAAATGTCCTGGGATTGTAGTACATAATTATGTCCCATATGTACTGTAATAGTTGCATACAATAGTTATTTCTGTATCTAAAATACCTACATGTTACAGGAAACATGATAAGCAACTAAACTGCTACAAGAATAAGCTTATAATTAGGCAAGAAAGGAAAGTTCTATCCCTTGTACTGACCATGGGTTTGTGTCTGCCTGTAAAATCAGATGTGTGTCCCGAAAAGGTCCCACTATGGCCATATGAAAAGGTGGCAACCCTAGCCAAAGTGGGTCAGTCACCAACACAACTACAATGACTGCAAATACCTATGACAGAAATACACAGCTATCATGTAGCAACACGTTATTACAGTCAGATGTATTACCGAAGGGATTCAAGGACTAACATCACCTGCATGCTATACAGGAACCACATAACAGTGTCTTAATGAATCAGCCTGCAATTACCATTGTATTAGTCCACAAAAGGATAGGTGTTCAAATAGGGAGGGAACCATCATGCACATAGCGATTATGTATAAAAGCAGTTCCTACACACCTGCATCTGCTAAGCACACCCACCAACATCACCCCCACACCCAAACATATTACAATACAAACTGTAATAACATCACAAATCATTCACACACTGTACGACATCTGCAGAAGCCTTAACATACCTTGTCAGAGACACACTAACATAGCCCTGTGTGAAATAGCTGCTGTTATACAATGGAACAGCTGCTGATGTATTAGGGTTTGTTTGCACTAATCCCGTTTCAGAGGGTTGTGCATACACCGGGATGTGTTAGCAATTAGTGAGTAACAGCACAGTATGCTACACTTGTACACCAAATCAAGGATGTCTGGTGAGCACACTGTACACCACATAACAGTTCATGCAGAGCCATAAGGCCTTGAGCTGGCCAAACATCCTTGCCAGACTTAAACATCTGCAGA
This sequence comes from Protopterus annectens, assembly GCF_019279795.1. NCBI lineage: Eukaryota > Metazoa > Chordata > Ceratodontiformes > Protopteridae > Protopterus > Protopterus annectens. The sequence continues at coordinate 924,561,346 of NC_056747.1, forward strand.
AGTATAAGGTACAAACAAACCCTGCATAAGTAGCACTGTTCTGAAATATAACAGCTGTACTCACATGTAGAACTAAATCGTCCACGGGAGTCATGAAGCTAATATATCTCTGTGTGTCTCCATATAGCTGTTGAAATATATCGCAATAACACATCTAGGCCGTCTCCCTCGAAAGTAAGGCAAACGGACAACGCCCAAAAGGAGTATTCACTTATACACCACTGTTACCATGGTATCGGCTAATGGAGTAGCTACACAGCTGATGTGCATCCGATTAACTACTTTGGAACAGCAATTGGTGGACAGGATACCACGTTACCGATATGTAACTAGAAAAGGATGTGTTATCACACATTCAAATCATCCGTATATACCAGCGGAACGTTACAAGGAACATTGAACCACAAACCAAAAAGGATTGAATCAACAGTTAACGACACCTCGGGTTATTAGTAAGGTATGTAGAACAGTCAGTGTGTCTGTGCATGCAGTACTATTCTGTAGTATTTAAAGTGCACGCAATCCATATAGTGGAAACATTTATCTTGTACTGATGTACTGTTGAGCATAGTAACGCTTGTAGTATTTGTGTGTATTGCTGTAGGTCACAAGGCAAACACCATATACACTACAAGGGATGCTATATAAGGGCTTTGAACAGAAATACTCCTCACCAGCCGATGTCAGTGGCAGGGCTGGTCCAACAAGTATGTGCTATAACAGGGGATAGTATATGTTGATATATTTTAACTGTAGCCATATGTATGGGTGTATTTCAGAGAATAACATGTGGAAGGTTGGGCCACTGTGCAAGTATGATTTGCATTGTGGGATATTGTGCCAATAACTGTGTAATGTACAGTATTGTAGGCAGATAGGTATTACAAGCTACATAGCATTACTGTAATGTTAAGAAAACATTAGTTATGTCAATTGGCATTTGCAATATACAATAACAGGATACATATGTCTTTTAGTGAGCCGACAGTTTATCAGCATGATAGCAAAGTAAAATGGAAGAGCTATTTAATTATCCATGCACATAAGATATGTAATATGTGCAAAGATAGGTACTAGGCTGTCTTACCAAGGGTATCTGTAAGCCTAGCTAGCGTGTGTTGGACTTCATCACCCCCATAGGTTGGTTTCCTGTGCCTCTGAATGGCAGAGCCAATAGTTCCCTGTGCCTCTGTCCAGCAGAGCCACTGCAGTGATCCCCGGGGTACATGTCCATCTCCCATCCACGTCAAGGTTTCCCTTGAAGAGTGCTCATGAGGGGCCTTGCCTGATGTACATTGGAATCATGTTCCAAAGCATAGGGAGTGCTCGGGTCAGGAATCCATCCATCCAGCACGTCCTACTCATCATTGTGGTTAGGTGTATATCCCTACAGCATGTGGCTCTCAGGGGCTTCTGTTTAGGTGGAGCACATCCAGCAATACAGGGTTGGACATGGGCCTTGTATGTCAAGCAGAGATCACCTGTGAGTATGTGGTATGCAACTGAGTACAGCTAGAGTTTCGTAGGTTGGGCTGCATAGGTCATCTGTTTGAGGTCAGTAATCCTCTTGATGTGGTACTGGTGTGGTCTTCCAAGCTGTTGCAGTTGTCTTGTAAGGTATACCCCAAATGGGGTGTTGTATCCTTTAATGGGTCTAATATGACATGTGTAGAGTCACAATGGCCTCTCTGATCTGGATGCGAACCCATTAGAGATTATGGGGGGGGCATGTAGAAGGATATTCTAACCAACTTGTCATTATGGGTATCGGAGGAGAGATTGCTATCTACTGGGGTTCCCGGATCCGGTATTACCTTTTTTGTATGTAGGGGACTAGCACCTATGTGGTAGTCTGCGGGTAATTAGTCATATCCAAAGGGGATGACTATGCACTTTTAGGCATTCAGCTTGATGCCATGATATTAACACCAGGTATCCGTCTCAGTGCGACCCTTCCAGAGGGTGTCTGTAACAGCTGGGGAAACAATTATGTCCCCTAGTTTACAGTTGTCTGCAAATCTTTTCAGCCAAAGCCCTCCTGTGCTTGTCTGTATGTCATAGAAGTATATACCGAACATGAGGTGTCCTAGGACTGAGCCCTGGGGGATGCCAGTTGTAACTGGTATACAGTCGGACCTAGGGTATGCAACTCCCACTGTATGGGTTCTGTCCGTGAGCCACTTTGCAAACCATCACATGACGTGGGGGTTAATGTTCAGGCGGATGGGCATGTTGATAATACCAGAAGGAGGAATGGTGTTAAAAGCCATGAGAGATCTAGGTAGGCTGTGTGAACCTCCTTACCCTCATCTAATGCCTTGGTAACTGTCTCCAAAAAGTCCACCACGTTTAGGAGGCATGGTCTGGCCTTAACAATGCCAAACAGGGAGGGGTCAAAGGTTGGGAGGTACCTAATGTCTCTGTGACAGTGATCCATGATGTGCACCATAGCCTTGCAGACCAGGCTAGTCAGGCCTATAGGGAAATACGTCCTGTGGTCCAATGTGGCTCCACCTTTGTGGAGTGGGATAACTGTTGCTGTGTGCCATTCAGGGGGCACTATGCCCGATGTGAGGCTATTACTGAACATGGTGCGTAGATGGGGAGACAGTACGATCTGAAGTTCGTGTAAAACGCAGCCTGGGATGTTGTCCTGTCCCATGGATGCTGTGATATTGCCTTTAGAGTGTGCAGCTTTGAGAGGGATCTGCCAGGATGTTGCCAATATCAGTTGTTTCTGTAATGTTCATGCCTTTGTGCTGTAACTCTGGGCAGATCTGGTTGTTGACATCGAGATATGTGACATAGCTATAGAATGCTTTGTGGTTGTTGTTGGTATTAATTGCATTATAGTTTTCATAGCTAGCTTTGGAGGATCTTATAAGGGATCTCACCTTCTTACTGAGGCTGGCCAGGGATCTCATTCATGCATGGTATTGTACTCTCATTTGCAACAGTGTCTTCCTCCTGTAGTACAATATGTTTATGGCAGGCGACCACCATAATGGTTTAGTTAATTAGGAGTTTAGTGTCCTGGTTCTGTTTGGGATAGCACAAGCCATGCACTCCTGTAAGTGCTTATAGAGTGCATTTGTGTAGGATTCAGAAGTTGTAAGAATACTGTCCATCTGCATGGGTGTCATGACGTCCACCACGTCTGTCTTAAGAAGCATGTAGTTGGCTTTGTAGACATATTATACTGTGGTTCCCTTAATGGGGGTTAGGTGCAGGATGTGGATATCAACGGTGTTCAGCACATGGTCTGATCGGACCACTGAGGAGTTGGCTTCACGTGTGGAGCACCAGTCAAGTCATGTTGGTAATGACTAGGTCTAGGATATTGTTGCCCCTGGTGGGTGTGTGGATATGTTGAGTCAGGGCATTGGTGTTTATGAATTCCAGAAACCATTGAGCTAATTTGTTGGTACACGAGAAGTTTTCCCAGTTAATGGTGGGGTAGATTCAGTGAGACTTATGTGATGAGTGTGGTGTTGTGCGACTGTGTACCTTCTCCACATGACAGTCAGGGTCAGGCTTGGTTGGAGAGACTTTTACCTCCAGTTTGGCAAGATGAGTGCATCTTTCACAGGTTGTAGTGTTGGGTGGTAGGCAGAGAGGCTTGTATGTGTACATGAGGCAATGTGTACATTGCCTCAAGATGTCCAGATTCATCAGATAGACAGGTGAGAACACTGGCAGTTGACTCTTGGACATGCCTGACTATAGAACTACATTCACCTAAATAAGTAAGGAAAGTGAGTACAAGAGCTACATTACTCTACGCAAGTGAGAAAAGTATGTACAAAACCTGTTCACCCTTACCTGTAGGTAATGAGGAAGATTGAGTGCTACAGTAATTATTAGCTTACGTAGTGTTTACAAGTCCTGAACAAGTGCTTAGCATGAATAAGCAATCCAGATAGTGTCTTGGATAATATAAACACACAACCCCCTCCCCCCAACAGGTACACAAGCATATATCCATGTACACCACAGGGCCCCTATACCCACAACTATGGAGGTAAAAGCTGTCTGCATGGGACCTGCCCACATCACAGGTTGTATCCTACACATATGGCAAAACAAGATGCTCTCCATGTACACATCATATAAAACATAGCTCCATGTCAGGTTGTGTACACACTGAATGGTGCACACCATCAGGTATCACAACCCACAAAGGGGGAGACACCACTGATAATGGGAAGTACTTTACTACTACCCTGCTGAGTCTGGTCTGGAAGGCCAATTAACCTTGATCACTTAAGTGATGTCAGCAGTACAGATGTAGATGACAGTATGGTTGATGTCACACTGCATATCATAACCTTGCCAGGTCATAGGACATCATGACCCATACTGTGTACCACCTATACTCAGTATACTAGATGTACATTCCTATATCACAGGAGTGTTTTGCAACAGGACTGCTGGCAGAACCAACACTACAGAAGGTGTCTGAATAATATGTGATCATCACACCAGTGGCAGCTACAGTATGTCAGGGTTAATAAATTGTGTTCCCCCTCATTGTGGTCCATACCTCACAGACAGACAGAATCTGCCTATTGAAGTATGCGAATGACTATGACCTAGGAGCAATAGCTGACTCACACTGTCACCCCTATGTTACTAACCCTGTACCCTGAACTACCACCTAGGCAGCGGTCAACATAATGGACACGTGTGTGAGGGATGCAGCTGGGTAGTTGTCTTTCCTGTGATAGCTACGTCACCACACATGTCAGGTAGTCATATGTGGCAACCCTAATAATGACAGGGTGCCATTCATGAATATAGAGATCATTGTCCGGCCATACAGAACACTCAAGTGACCCATATCAGATCACATATTTCCTTTAAGAGGTATTGGCCATGTGCAGATGGCCTACACCAGCCTTTCCATTCCCCATCTCCACTATGTAGCATGATGCATACCCTGAATAAATCCATGTCCAATCCAATGATGTTGGACATGCTACACGTACTCATCCTGATCTCGAACACATACTTCATGGACATCCACCTACCACATGCTGGACAGATCCATGTCCCATACACCTGACATAGTCCTGCCATACTATGCATTCCTGTCCATCAAAGCTGCACATCACTCCCCTCTCAGACAAGGTGTGATGACTGCATGGTAACACATGGTATATGTATCATTAATCCTGTGGATCAGTAATGTGGCACTGCTCCACCTGGCCCCACAGACCTGCCTGTTGGCTACTGCCAGGTAACCTTTCATCCTATATTCATGCATGGCCCATGGCATATAGCCCACTAGTTGACTTTGACTGTACATGCTATAGTTCATATCCATCCCTGCAAATACCATCTGGCTAGCCAGTGTCCCATGTGTATCACATGTGCAACACAGGTGATACATGGCAGGATGTTGAATCACTGTATAGTGCTGTGTAGATGTATATGGCAGAACACATACATGTAAAACCTTATGTGAGCATGTCTGCAGGGTCACAAGTCATGTCTGTTAAGGCAGTGTAAGTCCTTATATGTGACATATACACTGCATCAAGGTTGACTGCATTAATGTGGACACATCCAGCCATATGCTGATAGGTAGGAACACCAGTACAGGCAAATAGACATGCCCACATCAAGACAGCAACCACATGGAGTATGAGCAATGTAATCAGATGACACACACACATATATGGTGATAATATCTACTCAACATTGAGTGTCACTTGTGTGACACAAACACGTCAGTGCCGTGTAGGTTTGCAAATACAACTATTTAAACTGAATTAATGCGATACACATGTATGTTCAGCTGTAGCTATGTATGTCTCTGTGAGTTACTGTGAACTGTCTCCATCATTATGTCTTCCAGGTATGCCGCGTGCAAGGCTTCCCCCTTTTACACGCTTGGAGGATGAGGCCCTCATCCCATACCTACTCGACAATCATGATATCCTGTTCAGCCATGTGCTACAGGATGCACAGCAGCAGGATGCCCTGTGGATGGAACTTTGAAGGAGGGTTAATGATGTGGGTGGCCACAACCACACATATTAGCAGGTGCGCAGACACTGTACAGACCTCATTAGACTGGCGAAACAGCATGCGAATGCAATCGCCAGGGAACAAGGTGCAACAGCTGGTGGACCACCAACCCAGCCCCCACTCACATGTACCGAAGAGCTACTGGCCAACCTGGGGGCACCTGCAGAACCACATCCACAAGCCTTAGCCGATACTGTAGAGGTGGGTGTCTCTCAACCACTGAGCCTGGAGTTGCCTGGTAAGTCAGTACTGCACCTATAACAACTATATTCCATATAGTTGCATGTGTCACTGTACAATATGTAATGTAACATCATATACAAGGCATGTATACACACATGCCGCATACTATAGTATGCTACTCTGTGTATGCACACATGTGCATACACCATAGTATAGTCTAATGTACTGGTGTATGTGTTATGCACATTGCTCCCTGTAGCCTTTATACAGGGGTGGATTATGCTCCTACTGCTGTTACTCCTATTTAGGTGCCTCTGGCATTCCGCTGCGACAGCAGCCCGTTGCAGGTGAGAGTGTTATTACTTATCAGGAACCATAATGCACAAATCTATCTGCCATGTGGCCATTCACAACATGTACACATAATGAATGGTCCTGTCACAATATACATGTCGGGCCTGCAATGCATCACAATGACTACCTATGTGCAACACTTGCAAACCATATGAATCATCTGACCAACATGACTCCTCACAAACTTTATTGCCAGATGTGTTGACAGCTGTGCATACAATGGTGGAGGTGCTGTTCACTTTAGGGATGTACAAAAGATCTGATCTACACATGTGGTGAATACAAACCGTACTACACAGTGGGCTGGAGTATGGCCAGCACACAGGTTTCACCGGTGTGGATCATAGCCCTGCTATGAGTGTCACACAATGTGATGTGCTATCTTGAAATGTCCATGACATCTATTGGCCTGGCTGCTACACTGCCTACCTAACCTGAAAACATATCCCACATACCACCCTTTATCTGCATAACCCTGTTGTCAGTGGAGCATATATGTCATATGGGACAACACAGACATGTGAAATAGATGCCGATCACAATAATTTGGACAACACATGTACACACATGGCCATGGAAAATGGCCAGAGACATGGAGCAACACACACAGTAGACGTGTTTTGCTTGTGTGTACACCCTGTCGTACAATGGCTACACATGGTTCAACCATGGCCTTTGTATAATGGTCATAATGTAGATGTGGAACACTAGACATCCTACAGGCCTGTGCACATCTTGTGTAGGCGTAACATCAATCCACCACATAAGATGTGTTGAACATCTTGAGGGTGATGCAACATGACAGCAGTCACCTATACAGTATCCACATCAGGCCACAGATACAGTACATTCCCGTTGCTGGTGTTGGACATAAATGCTATACTAGCTCCTCGTGTGTGTGTGTGTGTGTGTGTGTGTGTGTGTGTGTGTGGTACGCAGATGTCATGTGGGACATGGTGAACTGACGTGTTCGCCATGTCTGGCCATAGTTGCCAGGCTGCAGCAATATGTGCAGATGTGCAGGGGTGTCATCCGTATACCCATCAGTGACCTGTGTCACAACTTCCACATCATGGTTTAGTGTGTATACACCTCAGTGAAGTGGGTCACATTCCACAGTATATATGTATTGTATCTGAACACAGTCATGGCTGTGAACCCTGTCTGTAACTCACACTATATAGCACTAGAGACGCCTCATGATTCCCTGCAATGGCCATGCACATCAGCTAAATTTGCAGTATATCTGTGGGGTGGACAGACATCGGTACACCATTGCTCCACTGTATATTTGACAGGACACCATTGTGTTAAACATGTATGTATGTCATTGCACACATCAGCAGATCAGATGTCATACTACATGTGATTATCAAGGTCATATGCCACACATCAGGCAGGTGTACTGTTAACCTGTGCTGGTCCACATGGTGTAACACAGGGATGTATGCTAACCACTACTATGATTGTGTAATTTGCATGCCGTCTGCTATGACACATGCATGCTGTTGGGTGCAACCTAGGGATGTATGATAGCTACCACTATTATTGTCTGTGCTGCATGCCGTCTGCCATATCACATATGTGTGTGTCTATTGTATAGATTGTAATGTACAGTTGTCTGCCATCACAGGTGATGTAGGTGCATTGCCCTCCTGCGGTACATCAGATGTTAGTGTCCCCACAGACTCTAGCAGTGATGATGAACGTATGATTGGGACACAGGCAGAGTTGTCAGGGGCTGAAACTGTGCCATTGGTTGCCATTCCATCTATATCCACCTCATCCCTACACACAGATCCCATACCTGCACATACTCCATCACCAGTGGCCATAGAGGAAGGACAGTTGGCGCGTGGTAGCTTGGAACAGGAAAGTGTGGGGGCTATGGAAGGTGTGCCTGCACACCATGGTGTCAGCCAAACTACTGGTAGTGCCCCACACAGGCACGTGGCCAGTGCTGCTCATAGGAGGACCTCTGGCCAACATGCTCATGCATGACAGAGCACAGCAGCTGGTGTCACCAGACGCATGTTTCAGGCTGTAATGGAGACACAGGCACATGCTGAACGGCGCAACAGAGAAGATCAGAGGCTACAGAGGGCTGCTGTTCGTTCTTTAAACAACAGCATCCAGGCAATGGTAAATGCTCAACAGCAGATTGCTGATGCTTTGGATAGACGGTTGGGTATCATGGTTGGAGTCCTTGACCATGGCATGACAATCTGTGAGCATGAGCTACCTCACATGACCGTTCCCATAGTGGCAGTAGCAGCAGCAATGCATCTGGTGCGGTGCTGTCCACACCACGACACAGCAGGCCACCTGCACGTGGCCCGGGATGGTCCCAACAGGGACACGGTTCCAGTGGACAAGTGACATCAGACAGTACCCAATCTGCACCTCTGTCTGGTAGTGCCCGTGCAACCCCTGGCAGGCACAGGTCACATGTCCATGGCCGGACACCATGAACTGTAAAACCTTGCCTGTAGAGTCTGCAGCTGTCAATAATACCCCTGTGTAGGCCAGACATATGGGAGAACTGTGTGCATACATACACGCACACACTGGACACATATGTAGGGCACCGCAACACACACAGGCATAACATCCACACACGCCCAATTAGATCAAAGGCCCAAACCCACACACATGATGTCATCCAATGGTGCAGCCTAGGCCTCTGGCAAACATTAACACCCTGTGCATATGATGATGCCTGTGCCGCATCCCTGACATCCACACCATCGGTGCAGGGACATGCTCATATGGTCTGATGCACAGGGTGAACAGACTAGGATGATACGTGTAGTTTACAAATGTTGAGGCCTGTTGACAGACAGCAGATATACCATGTAGTACAGGTGTACAATACTGTTAACAGTATGTGTCTTGTGTAACAACAGTGCAGCCTAGGCCTCCGGAAAACATTAACACCCTGTGCATATGATGATGCCTGTGCTGCATCCCTGACATCCACACCATCAGTGCACGGTCATGCTCATATGGTCTGATGCACAGGGTGAACAGACTAGGATGATATGTGTAGTTTACAAATGTTGAGGAATGTTGACAGGCAGCAGATATACCATGTAGTACAGGTGTACAATACTGTTAACAGTATGTGTCATATGTTACAACAGTAAATGCATGTTGGTCATGATGTTCTGCTGTCCTTCTTCAGGTCTAATTGCACGTGCCAGTGGATTAAGTGTCCCATATGTCAATGTGGACTACTTACAGGTATGTATGAATATACCAGCATGCACCGTGTAGCTGCCACATACCAGTGAGAATGTCCCACGTTACTAACACGTCTGCCGTTCCAAGAGCATGATAGCTGTGTATTAAGCTACTGTGGCCACAGATATGACATCCATAAAGGGTGATATCACAGGTACAGTTACATGGAGTGGTGAGGTAAGACAGTGGTCTAGCTGATTACAAGGGTAGAGGCCAGTGAGAAGTGTGATGCCTCAATGGGAATCAGTAATACACGTTCCCATGAAAGGATGCCAACACACAACTGCACCCACACACTCAGGTATTGACACACGTATTCAGTGACACTGTAACACACACACACACACACACACACACACACACACGGCTTCACCAACACAGTAACACACACTCGCACACAGTTGCTACTGGTGGGATGAGGACCCCTGCCTATGTGCAAATCATTATTACAGTACTGTGCACCTTCTTGATGCGCCACAGAGAATACACATGTACAGGTAGTCAGCCCTACATACACACACTGTGGCATTCAGTAATTAATACAACTATGTCATGCACATACAGATACCTCACATGTGTGAGATGCACGTCCCTGCCTATGTCCTGCTTTCTACATTGCAGTCTGTACAGATGTGAACACTAGTGTACAGGAGAGTGAGTAACAATTGAGATGTATTCCCCACAATATGTGACATATATGGACACACACGCAACCGCACATGCCAGTACTGTGAATCTCAGACCTGCCTAGCTCATGTTATTTATGTCAGATGTACAGCAGTATTGCATGCACTACAAACTGTACTGACACTTCCTGTGCCAACAGTGCTGATATATGCACTAGGGACGTCATATCTATTAACAGGTTTCAAGTGATTTACCTTCGCTGTCACCCTGACCACTGTCTAAGTTGCGTGTTATGTCCTTTAATTAACGAAACCATTGCTTACCGGTTACACAGGGTATTGTAGGACCACTTGTGACACAACTGTAAACTGTCCACAGCAAACATCCATCTGCAAAGATGCCCCACCACTTAGTTATTTCAACACATCTGTCCATACATGTGGTACATCTTTCTGTACATTCAGCATATCACCATATACAGTTGGCAATGCTGAGGCTGCATTGCAGCTGCATGATGTACTAGAATATACGCCACCTGCATACATCAGCAACTGCACACGCATGTTATCTGAATGCACAACACTACATGTACAGGTGTGTAGGTTCTACAATCCTGACATTTGGTCATGTTTGTAGGCATTACAATTGGTGGATATGTGTAATGACATACATGACACATGGACTGTTGTATGATATGATTGGTGACCAATACAGAGGGGATGTTACCTCTGTCAACACTGATATCACACCTCATGTACTGTTAGCATTCAGCAGCCATGGACCTACATTCCATGTGCATGTGTGCAATGGTTGTAGCCACCTGTTTGCACAAAGGACTACAACAGCTATGCTATTTACAGGTATGTTGTGTGTGTGGCATGTACATACCCAGGGCAGGTACATGCATGTCATATCCATACATGAGGGTGTATACTGGTGTACAGCAACAGACATCTGCTAATGGTGGAAAGTACCGAGGGCCCTTGGTATGTGTACAGCTGACCTGGTCACAGACAGTGGTATCATTGCATAACACATGATGCAACTGTGTCAGTACGTGTACTCTCTACAGTTGATGTAGAGCTTAGTACAGTACACAGGTCAAGGGTCACATGGTGGTGTACTCGTCTATGTCATACAACATGTATGGTTGTGTGTTGGTGGTCCGAGGGCATGGTGGTGTCTACAATTTACATCCTAGAATACAGCATGTGACACTGTGTCCTGCACATGGCTCATCTGTGATGCCTTTCGTGGGGGGACCGGTCAGCACATGTGAGTGGCCTTTTTGTATGTGGGTACACCACCTGGAGCGGTCCATACCTGTGTTATGGCCCACATGTCTGGTTCTGAGGTATATGGTGGTAGTGCAAGGTTCTGATGTATATGGTGGTAGTGCTATTGTGCACTACAGGGACATTAGCCAGGTGTTCCTCACTGCACAGATGTCAGTACTCCCCATTGTTGGATCTACAGTGATCAGCTGTGAATATAGGCGCTACACATCTAACACTGGTTAGCATAAGAAAACAATGCAGTTGTCCTGTAGGTGTATGGGAGTTAACCTGTGTTTAGGACATTTGCCTTGGAATGGCACTGTGTGGGCGGATGCAACTTGGGTAATATCCACACTCCCTTGTATCATGGATGCATGTGATATGTGACAAATGCCTGCCTACTGTCAGCCATGTCATCCCAGAATGACAGCTGATGATGTGTAAAAGACCGGTGTCAAATATATGTAGAGCAGCATTCCAGCTAACAATGACAACTACTAACACAAGAGCCCATTACAATGTGTTCTTTACGTCTACCTGTAATAGCACGGCCACTGTGGCCCTCCATGTTTAGCATCAGAGTGCATCCCAGTCAGCCCTGTGCTACTAGGAGTATAAGCATGCCCAGTATATCCTTGTGTAGATGGACACATAATAGTGCATTCCGACCAGCCCTGTGCTACTAAATGTTTGAGCATGCCCCCTGTGCTACTAAGTGTATGAGCATGCACAGTATATCCTTGTGTAGATGGACACATAGTGCATTCCGAATTGCCCTGTGCTACAAAGTGTGCGAGCATGCCCAGTGACACCTTGTGTCGGTTATGTACCTCTGTGTATGGGCACGGCCATTGTAACCCTGTATAGTGGTAGTAGTCGTCCATTCCACAGATGGGCATACTCCAGGTCAGGATGGATTCCTACTTTAAACACACAGGTTCAAAGGTATGTACATCTTAACCGCCAGCATCCCTGTTGATGTCCGCATTCCCAGACGGTCATAATGACAGCCTTGACATATGTAGTCTGTGTGGCACGATTCCTAAGTATGTAGTACTGTAATAATAATCTGTAAATAGGCAGGTGTTCCGTACCCGCCACTGGCGTGTGTGTACATATCTGTCCCCGTTTGCCGGTGGACTCTAAATTGCTTTTAGACTGCCCACACTCCATACATTTCTTATACCCACCGTTAGCAAGGCTGATGATGTCACCCATCTACAAATACACCTCTGGGAGTGTTGTGTCCCAGTAATCTCGGTAGCGCATTCTGTAACTGCGTAATGCTGTAGTGTAATAAAGTAGTTAGGTCGGTGTTCTAGTCCCACACTTGGTGTGTGTGTGTGTGTGTGTGTGTGTGTGTGTCTGTTTGCCTGAGGCCTGAGTAATGCTTTTATATTGCTCACGCTTCATACATTTCTTATATCCACTGTTATCAAGGCCGATGATGTCACCCATCTACAAATACACCTCTGGGAGTTCTGTGTCCCAGTAATCTCAGTAGTGCATTCTGTAACTGCATAATGCTGTAGTGTAGTAAAGTAGTTAGGTTGGTGTTCTAATCCCAGACATGCCAACTGTGTGTGTGTGTGTGTGTGTGTGTGTGTGTGTCTGCCTGAGTGAGACAAGTACAGTGCTTTGTAGTATTCGCTGTAGCTTGTGCCCTAAACGGGTGTTGCTGCAGTGTGATACGGTAGGGGTTTATATACAGGACATGTCAAGTGTGTGTTTGTCTGTCAGAGCTTGTGTACAGGTGGCCGTGATTGTCTTACCACTGGACATGTTTGGGAGCGGGTTTTGTAGTTTTCCTATACAGTATCCGTCTTAAGACACATTGGCCACCTCACGAGGAGTACAGCTGTCAGTCAGCCACAGCACTGTGTTGGCAAGCCATGCCCATACATCTGGCAAAAGGGCTGATGAACTAAGTATGCAGCCCTACTAGTACCCGGTATGTGTCCCACACCCATGTGTCATGCACATACAACCTTGCCTAGGATATCCCACTATGCTGCTAGTAACATGCACATTGAGGACAGATAGTAGACATGGTGTGACTGCAGTGGCCTGCAGAGGACATGGCACCCTATACAACTGTACAATTGACACACATATGCTGACATTGTGCCTTCAGTATGTTCCACACTGAATAGCTGCAACATATGTGATGCCATCATATGTGATCCACTAAGGCCAGACAATGCTGTACACATGCCCTTTATGGACCCATGCCACTGACACCACAGAATACCTGTCCATTCTATCCATGCAGGTGCAGGGCCGACCTGCTCACTATAAGCAGGTTTCGCCACACCAAGCCAGAATTGGCATATTGGGGTATAACAGGCTGTGAACACTACATGTGTCTGCCAAACCATGTACACCTGTACATGTCACTGTACAGTATTGTGGGACATGCACATCCCAGGCAATGTCCATGTGAAGGACTATCAAACACAGACAAGGCATGCATTGCAAAGCTATGACCCTACACATTGGTAACCAGGATGTCAGATCAGATAATGCAGTACCCATCTGTGTGGGACATTGCAGACACTACACCCCTGCATTGCAGACCATTGTCAGGTGACACAATGGCAAGGATTACCCCTCACCCAGCCTTGTACAGCCATCTTGCACAAACACTACACACCCATGGAGCAATGCATACCTGCATGACAGTACTGGCACCCTGTGTCTGCATGTGGGTTGTGATGCTCCCAACCACAGTCACTCCCAGTATAAACCTCATTGGCATACCAACAGTTGTCAAGCACTTTCACGTGCCCTAGCCCATAGAACCTCCAGATATCCCCTGTGGTGCATGTGGTCCTGTGCATTACTGTGGTGTGGCAAACTAAGTAGTTACATTGTGTATTTGCCACCCTGGCAAAGATGTCAATGCATGTCCATTAGAGTGTGGTTATGGTGACAATGGCATCCGTTCACGTGGACTGACATGTGTGCCACACCTAATGTATGTCTACTGTATCTGTTGCAGATGGCACTCACTCACCTACACACATGTTCTTACATCACTGCAACATGCCGCCTCTGTGGCACATGTAGTAACGTCATGCACATGTAATAGTAATGAGTAGTCAGGGGTTTGCCCCTGTACTATTCAGCGTGTGGCAGATGATGCTTATGGTTAAGTCTCCAAGCCCTTCCCTGGTGTACATTGCCTGTCCCGCACACACACTCTCTGGTGGATGTGAAGGTGTACACCTGCACAGCAGCAGCATGTGTACTGTAACAGATGGAAATAGTCAGGTGATGGCCTTTGCACCTATTGCAGTCCTCCTCTAGCTGATTGCACGTGGTACAGCTGTGATTGTGTTCCCATTGCCATCCGCATGATAAACACATTACACTATCTAGGGAAACATGTTGTAATCTGGCCATGACAGTCGCTGTGAGTGGTACCTGGATGTGGTGTTCTGACACCGCATTGCAGATGATATCTGGATGTACCTCAATCATTTTCCACAGTGGGAAATAGCCTAATGAGAGGAGGGTGATGTGCCACACAACTACAGCATGTAAGTGCAGCTATGCTGCATTGAGACTACTGCCTGTTTAACATGTGTGTGGTAATGGCTATTCTGCATATTAAAATACAGACATGACAGTACTCTGTTCATGGGGGAACCCCATCTGTACGGCCATCTGTGAACAGGTCAGTGTGTGCAACCATTTGTTTCCTGTGTTACACACTGAACACACTTCTTGCGCACAGCAGAAGCATGGTATGGGGACTGCAGACAGTACATGATGACAGGGATGTGTTACTGCCATCGCATCCCTGACTGGACATGTGTCACATGAGACAGTGGTATGATTGACACTGTGTGGGATTCCCAGTGACAAGCCAATGATGGGCAACTGTTCATAGCTGCG
The DNA here is from genome assembly GCF_019279795.1 of Protopterus annectens. Taxonomy (NCBI): domain Eukaryota; kingdom Metazoa; phylum Chordata; order Ceratodontiformes; family Protopteridae; genus Protopterus; species Protopterus annectens. The sequence goes on from NC_056747.1 coordinate 924,576,963, forward strand.
GTCACACGTTTACTACACATTGTACAGTTGCCATGCTGTACATATGCATGTGTTGTGCTCCCTCTGCAAATGTATACCATCTGTTGTGTTGGGTTGCTGGTGATATCTATGCATACTGTCGTAGGTAATCCTGTATGCTGTTGTCTATCACTAAGCCATATGTGGGTTTAAAATGCAACACTATAGGCTGAATGGGTTGGTAGGTCTCGGCAGATCTTCCTGTCCCACTTCAGCTGACCATGGCACCAGGCACTAGCACATCTGGGGCCCAGCCATTAACATCAACCTATGTTGGCTCAGCACCACCTTCTGGTGGTACCACCATTGAAGATGGAGCATGTCCCCCTTGGGAGTGGGACCAGACAAGTACATATCTGCTGTCATGCGGTCCTGGACATGTTGCGTAGGTGGCTCCCTAAGGGGTTACAAAGCCAGATACGCCAGTTCAAGGGCGGAGTGTCACATTTACAGGGTGATGCTGCCCCTCCTAGACAGCCCCCAACACTGCCTCCTTTGCAGCTGTGTAGGTGCAGTGGCAGTTTCCCATGGCTGGAATCCTCCGTCCCACTGTTCCCATGGGCTTTTGAATGCCGAAGACCCATCCCCATCCAGGGTGTATCCCCCCCCCACGTGTCATATACCAACCCTGTATGCTGTCATTTCTGTGCTCCTACGTATCCTCCACGGCCATACCTACACTCCTTCCCCAACATCTGACCCTCACCTACGGACACATAAGGCCATTCGGCTCCTATGTCACCATCTGCCCTATACATAGCTGTCCATTACACACGTGCCCACTGGGCACATGAAACCCTTGTAATATGCATCATAACATACTACTGTTATCCTCACCACTGTCCCTCAGGTGCACGGTCATGGTATGCACATCACTCCTACATGGTCCAGGTACACGTGAGGATGACGACCCCATTGTACACAAAACACTACCGGTCCCTCTATGGTTACCCCATTTACCTTTATCAGGATGATGATGTTGCACACAGCACATTGCAGGAGTACTGTTCACACATAATGATTGGACAGGTACTGTTGTGTTCATGTACATTACATGCACAGAGTGATGTATACGGCCAATGTACAACTATCTGCGTGTATGACTGACACTTATCTGTCTGAGGGAGTCTTGTGATCATACAGAGCAACACCACTACATAATACAGGCGTCACTGGTGTTTCCCCGCTTAATTTGTTTGTAATGCTTTGTTGCGACATGGTATGTCCCTGATACATCTCTATATATGTATGTACCTATATGCTGGACATAAACACTCACATGCACATCTACATGATGGGATACATTCCTGTACTGTTGAATGACTGCGCTGTATGATATCCTCTGGTTACAGCCTCTTATGCTCGATTAGCCTCTACATTGCTTAACCAATGCAATAATCGCATACTGGTAGCTAAACATGCTTACACCCGCTCTATCCCGCACTTGCTAATGCACCGGCATTGGTGCTTGCATCTGCCACTCACACCCCTGGGTGTGAGCGAGGACCACAATATTACCTTGTGATGCCTATTACATCGTACTACATGACTCCAGTATCGAGACTGGCCACTCATTAGGAGACGGCATCGTGTTCGACTGTACAGAATCAGCGGCTTGTCCAGTGACACAACCATATCTGTGTGTACCTCATACAATGTGCTCCCACCTTGTGATGCCTATTACATCGGAATACATGAATACAGTCTCGGAAACGACTGCCTATTAGGCGACGGCATGGCGTTCAACTGTACGAAATCAGTGGCCTGTCCGGAGAATCATTCATATTAGTGTGTTCCTCTTAGGCATACCTTGTGATGCCTATCACATCGGACTACATGACTACAGTCATAGCCGGCCTTAGACATAGGCCAACTAAGCGGCCGCCTAGGGCGCCGCTTTACTGGGGATACTATCAGTATTTATTTGGTGTAGGTAGACCAGGATGGGGGCACTGGGTGGTGTTGTGGGGGGTGCCATTGTGCCCTCTGCCTAGGGCACCAGTTGACCTAAGGCCACTCCTGACTACAGTATCAGGAATGGCTGCCCATTAGGCGACCGCATGGCGTTCGACTGTACGGAATCAGCGGCCTGTCCGGTGAATCATTCATAATTGTGTGTTCCTCTTACAATCTGCAACCACCTTGTAATGCCTATCACATCGGACTGCATGACTACAGTATCGGGAATGGCTGCCCATTAGGCGACGGCATGGCATTCGAATGTACGGAATCAGCGGTCTGTCCAGTGAATTAAACATATTTGTGTGTTCTGCATACACTCTGCTCCCGTCTGGTTGATACATGGGAACTGAGACCCTGCATTACAAATGAGTAGTTGGGTTGTGGTAGCCACATCCGTCGAACAGGTCATGCTACCGCATACCTATTATAGGCTTACCACCTTCTCAACTGGCCAAGGTAGGACTTTAGGGTTACCACCTGTCCCACTTTGCAAGGCACAGTGCGAAAATAATCAAAAAATAGCACGTCCAGATTACAGGACATTATTATATTCTATGTTTCATTAATAATTGCATAAAACAGTTATTTTATATATGACACTTCTATATGTTATGTGAAGTAGCATAAGCAATTCAAATGCAACTAGATTAAGCTTTTATTTGCGCAAATAAGTATAATCCTGTACTATGCACGGCTGTAGGTATGTTTAGTCCTGGAATGTCTGACATTTCTACAGAACATGTCCCACTCTGGCCATTTGGAAAGGTGGCAACCCTATAGGACATGTATGTAGAGATGTCAGACTGTGCAAGGCAACACACCCACAGCCAGTAGAAAGGGGGTATACTTCACTGTTTTGCCTAAATAAAAGGTTACTCTTGTAGCATTATAATTGCTTATACTGTTACCTATAACATTTAGGTGTTTCAGAGGAACATAATTGTTTTATGCTACTACTACAGACAATATAGATAGTCTTTGCCCTAAATCACAGGACATTTGCCTTAATTACTGTTATTATACAGGACACAACTGCCCACAGGGGAGTGTCCCTCGCAAAGGTGGACAGGTGGTAACCCCAAACCTATTATTCTATCGACTTTCTAAGGTAGTAAGCGGAACATGCACTTTCTTTCACTATCAGACCTCTCATACAAATGGGAAAAACTAAACATTGAATCAGGGAAACTGCATAACGACCTCAGGGCCACATTTAGAAGGTTGGTGCTATTAACCTGACACACTGACGGACACAGAGCACATATGTATTCATACACATTGTCTGAGGTGCATGCAGTTTATGACTCTTACATGTTGTCATTATTCATTATGTGTATTCCGCCACCTTTCCTCCTAATATCACTAGTTCTAGGATGGTTTAGTTGGGATTGTGTTAAAATTCTGATTCGTAATCACGGATGTCCATGGTAATTGGGGACAGTTCAATGATATGGTCCCTATGTATTCCCCCAATGGTTTACGGACTGTCCAGTAGATGTGCTCTTACAGTTTGGGAGGTATGGGCGTCTGCTATACCCACATCAGAATATTACTTACACCCACGGGGTGGTCCTAATAAGTGTCTGCCAGCCAACACCTGCATGCCTAGCCCCATAATCACATACCCATAGTTCCCTCACCTGCCACTACTCTACAGCACTCATCCTTACTGTGGGTGCAGGTGGACGCAGGTGGGATATGAACACACCCCTACACACAGCCCGCTCTCCCTGTATCGAGATACATGTCATACGTTGTGTCAACCCATGTGTTATCAGACTTGCACAACCTACTGTTCCATGTACAGCTACATCCTGGTCGTAATTGTGTTCCCCCATTGGCTGAATGTACCAAATTTTTGGTGTCCCACAAGGGACGTCGCTGTCCATGTTTAAAGTGTAGACCTTATAGATCTCTCCCACTGGTAGTTTCCTGGCGGTGGTCTGGGATGCAGTGTTGTATTTACCTTTATTGCGTGTCTGTATGTCTCACCGGCCTAGCTGGGGGGAGTGGTAAGTAGACGTTTGTTGAGTGGAGCTGCCACCAACATATGCCCGGTCTAAACAAGTTACCCGTAACTGTTGTAACATAACCTAGGTATATACATGTGAATATTTACTGTAACATATATATATCTATTTACATTAATATACACAGACATATCTGCATATGTATTCATACATGTATATTCATATCTTGCTGTTTTATATATATATATATATATATATATATATATATATATATATATATGTGTGTGTGTGTGTGTGTGTGTATATATATATATATATATATATATATATCATTATATATATGTACATCAGTGTGTCAATACACTCCCTGCTCATACGCACTTACACATGCGTAATGGTGTTTATAAGCTTCACTGGCATACTAGTGCCTTATTCATTATAACACCGACACACTCCAGTTATCTTGTAATCGGTATGTAGCACGTTATACAGTGGACAGATGTCGCTATATGTTCATGTACAGATTACCGATGGTAATTGGAATGTGATAATGTGATTTGACCCATCCCTCTTCTGCACAGCCTATTATTCCATGTACTGTTGATGTTTGTAAGGGCATATTCCTATTATTTATGTCAACAAATGGAATTTGTACTTCAACATATATTGTTGTCTGCATGTGAGTATGCATATATGCCTATTACGACCTAGCTGACCTCCACGGGGCAGTCCATTAGAACCGGCCCATCCAACTCTGGCACACCTGGATCCATAATTGCATACCCATAGTTCCTCCACCCCACCTGTGTTAAATTTACAAGCGTAACATCCATTATCCACTTGTTATCACAGCCATGACACACCTTTACACATTTCCCTCTCCAGAGCTTTTGGGGCCCTACACACATTCTGTCCAGCCTCGTGTATTCACAGGGTTTCCCGCCATGTATATTTGCACATACGTGCCTTTCCTGGGGTTATGGAATACGGCCATTTCCGCTTTCCAATTTTTGGAGGTCCAAGCATGGGACTACATTCCGTCTGTGTGTAAAGTAGACCTAGCATTTCAACGATGTTACTCCCACTGGTAAAACCCGGCCTGTGGTGTAAGTAGCGGTGCTCTGCTCACTCCTGGGCAGCTTTTTTTGACATACGCTGAAAGCACTTTATAATATCAACATTGCTCTTGATTCCCTTCACATCTCTTGTGTATGCTTTACTGTTAGAATGTACATTCTTTATATATATATATATATATATATATATATATATATATATATATATATATTTCTCATGTATGTAGATATATATCTATACACACATATGTGTGTGTGTGTGTGTATAAATATACATATATGTATATATATATATACATATATGTGTATATATATATATATATATATATATATATATATATATATATATATATTACATCTGTACATACAAACATACATTTCCTATGCTGGGAGCTGCTTACACCCGTGCAGGCGCACTCGCCTATGCTTACTGTGCATTACATATGTTTACTGTCGCTTATTTGTGCCTTATACATTATGACAATGAACTGCGGTGGTGGTGCTGCGGTAGTGTTGTTGCTTCACAGCAAGACATTGTGCCATTCGATTCTCAGCTACAGCATCTTCTGCGTGGAGACATGCGTGAATGGGCATACCTTTGTTGAAGGTTGTGCGTCAGGGTTGGCAAACTCGGCACGTAAAAAATCTACTGCTGTGGCGACCCCTAACCGGGAAAAGCTGAAAGACACAAACATACATTATGACAATGCCGCTTTGATTGAAAGGATCTGGTTAATAGTCCCATGCGATACACACATTCACCTTTACATGCTTAAATGTTGGCTTTACAGCAGAGCAACATTCATTCCACAAGGAAAATGATATGTGCTATTGTTGACCTTGAACCGTGAATGCCTTTTCGTTAGGCGGATGCTCTAACCACTGCACTATTGGTGTTCAGCCTCATTTATATGTATACCCATGGTGCATAGTTACCTGAACACACGCCTCATCACTTCACTTACACAGCAGGCATCCTTTTACCTGCTGGGAAAAACGCACTACTACACATGCACCATTCCCTATTCCCTACTGCTCTGGACTCATGCCGCATGTTGACTCACTCCGAGGATATTCAGACCTCCAAAGCCTATAGTCCTGGCACATAGGTGTGTTCGATTGTCAGGGTGTTCATATGGTCTTCGGGTTTAGGCTTGTCCAACTGGGGACCAGGACTGCTCTGTACCTAGCTGAAAGTCAGACTTACCAAGGGGAGATCATTCGTTCCACTTTTAGAGTCCTACCTGTGGTTGGGGATGCAGGTGTGCTCACCTATGGCCATCCTGATATATAACAGCACTAACTATTACGGGGATTTCCTATATTGTGACCATGTTCAATCTTCATATATACATATATATATATATATATATATATATATATATATATATATATGTGTTTGTGTGTGTGTGTATATATATATATATATATATATATATATATATATATATATATATATATATAGATATATATATATATATATATATATATATATATATATATATATATATACACACATATCGGTCCGTACATACACATGCATATACACCTACATGCTCATTTACATTTCCCATACTGATGAATCACCACCACCTACCGTCATGCATACACACTTGCATACCCGCTTACATCTCGGGTTGCCACCTTTTGATATGGCCAAAGCGGGGCATTTTCGGGACACATATCAGATTTTACAGGCCGACACATATCCATGGTCAGTACAAAGGTTAGAACTTTATTTATTTGCCTAAATGAATGCTTATTCTTGTAGCGCTTTGTTTGCTTAATCTGTTTCTTGTAACTTTGAGTATTTTACATAAATAACTGTTTTATGCAACTGTTACATGAAATATGGGACATATTTCCTACAATCACAGGACATTTGCCATTGTATTATATTTGATCTGGACACAACTGCTCAAAAAGGGACTGTCCCTCACAAGGTGGGGCAGGTGGTAACCCTACTAACATCTGCTTTACAGCACCTTAAGCACCCTATATCCGACTGCTACTATGCCAATGTGTAAGGTATATATCCCGATAATGCACGTGGGGAGACGTGCATCATGGACAGGTGTTTAATCCCTTCCGGGGGGGGCAGGTGGTAACCCTACTTACGTCTGCTTTAAAGCGCCTTAAGCACCCTATATCCGACTGCCACTATGCAAATGTGTAAGTTATATATTCCCGATAATGCACGTGGGGAGACATGCATCACGGTCAGGTGTTTAATCCTGGGTTGTAGGTTCTGCAGAACCGGCTGGAGGCTGAGCAGTCTTGTGGACAACTACTGCTCATACAACTTGTGTCCAGATATATACAAGACTGGACATTGTGTTGTGACATCAAGTCTAATGTTTAGAACAGATACATATCCCATGAGGGATATCCAAAAATTGTGGGGACCGATGACCATCTTTGCTTTACGGCTGTAAGGTAGGGTTATACATGCAAGGGATACATAGTTTGCAATCCTGAGACTGCCTACTAGATATGGGTAGGGGTCACTATGTGCAGATATGGTTGCGCCTAACAGCCCGAGTATGGCTGGTTTTGGTGGACATTCAGGAAGGGGGGGGGGGGGTGTGCTGTGAAGGGGATGATGGGTATTCAATTATGTATCCAGGTGTGTTGGGGTTGGATGGCTCAGTTTAGGCCAGACCATTATGTGGGTATGTGCCGGTAACATTTCTGTACATGTGTATTGCACATTTTAATGTTCACATGTTTGTGGGATTGTATTGTGGATGTGTATATTTGTTCTTTGGTTATCTTCCTGATTCCCCCACCGCTCCCTTGTAGACCTCCAGTTCACCTATTGTGCATCCAATCCAGTCTCCACTTGGCAAATTATTACATTACCCGTCCCCCCCACTCCCATATTCCACAAACAACATTCATCCCTTCTCTAGTTGATGGCCCATGGCACAGTCAACAGAACACATTGCGTACACTACATATCTCTGGGACCAATATGGTTGTGAGGTCTACACTAACATTTCAGATCATCCACATGCTGTACTTGACGCACATAGGTGCTCGCAAATACTTATCTTTCATGACATGGTAGGTAGACCCGGGTAATACCCATTCATCTATGGGCCGTCCTGACAAGGACGACTTGGACCGCAAATGGGCAGATATTGGGCGAATGCTCTGACCATTGGTAGGGTTGCCACCTTTTCATATGACCTGGATGGGACATTTTCATGGCACACATCTGAGTTTACAGGCCAACACATACCCACGGTAATTACAAAGGATAGTACTTTAGTTTCATGCCTACATATAAGCTTTTATTGTTGTAGCAGTGTAGTTGCTTTTTCTGTTTCGTTTACTTACTTATTCTGTTTCTTGTAACATATAAGTATTTTATATATGGACATACGTACTGTATGGGACTATTGCATTACATATGGGACATAATTATGTCCTACTATCGCAGGGCATTTCACATTTATTTTGATTTTGGTATGGACACACCTGCCTAGAGGGGGACTGTCCCTCACAATGTAGGACAGGAGGTAACTCAAACCATTGGGCTAGGCATGGCAGTTGGCGACGCACTAACACGGTGCGTTTCACTTCCACTTGGTATAACTAGCGACACTACAATGGAATACGGGCACAGGGTTTTAAATATCTTTGTTCGAGGGACGGGGACTCAATATTCAGCTATGTGCCTTTGTGTTTACTTCTTATTGTGGTGTTCGCAATTATGTCCTGTATGCTTTGCATACATTTCATTATCCACAGATACTGACAGGAGTGATTACTTTTAGAGGCAGGCTGTACTAGTCAGCATTTTAGGTTGCGCATATGCAGCCGACATGTTCATACCTCCATGCAGCGCTTGGACATGCCCCCTGCACTCGTACAGGTTTCCTATGCACGTGGCCATTACGGCAGCGTGCCTTCATTAATATGCATGTGGTGCTGCTGCACCATCTCTACGCTGCATGGTCGGTGCAAGGCTAATGCCGTCCTTGCGCCGAGCTTCATGAATCCCGGGGATAGTCATTTACTAACATAGTCAATTATCACAGGAGCAACAATAACTATGTCTCTTCTATCTTCTTGGACTTGTCAAAAACGTTTGATATGGTCTCCTATACTAACCTACTAAACACCCTCTCAGATCTACATTTCTGCAATTCCACCCTAGCTTGGTTCAAAGATTACCTCACAGGACGTCAATAAGCAGTCTCATGGCAACAGACCTCATCACCCCTATTACCAGTTGTACTTGGAGTGCCTCAAGGCTCTATATTAGACCCACTTCTATTCTCTGTATTTACTAATAACCTCCATCCTGCAACCACTTATGCATCACTCATCCAATATGCAGACTCAACTGTGATTAGTTCTGCACCCTCCCTACTAGAACTTCAGACATTAACTCAAAAAGCCTTTTATGAAGTTGAGTCCTGGCTCACAAATGCTAACTTAATCTTAAACCCTTAAAAAAAAAAAAAAAAAAAAAAAGGTATTGGTCTTCTCTCCTAACAAAATTGCTCCTCGCTCTAACACTTTCTACATTGCCTCACATAACAATACCATCATAACACCCTCACAGCACACTAAACTACTGGGAATTTAAATTGACCATAAACTTAAATTTGATATTCACATTTCCCAGACAGTTAAAAAAAGTACACAAAAATCTTGGTACCCTATACAGGAACAAACACTACTTCACCAAAATAGCCAATGCCCAAACCCACTTACTCTCAACCTTACTATATGCAGCCCCCATTCTCACTAATCTTAAGAAATCTAAATTACAAAAACTTGAAACCTGCTATAATAAAGTAGCAAAAAATTCCACAAATTCACCAGCTAGATCACACCATTGCTTAGCACTCAAGCAGCTCAACTGGTTAGAGCTTCCCCAACACCTAACCTACATACAACTCACAATGGCCCATAAAAACCTCTCAGAGACTGAAAAAATACCTGCCCTACAAACTATTCTTCAACCAGCAGACCACTCCGATCCTCCAACAAAAAAACATAAAAACCTATATATCCAAAAATAAAGCAGGAGATTCCCTCTTTTTCAAACTACATAGGTAAACTCTGGAATGACTTGCCAGCAAACCTTACCTCCTTAACATTCCTAACAATATTTAAACCAAGCTTAAAAAACTACCTTCTTAGCAAGTGGATTTGCCCTTGTTCTACTCCCGGCTGACAGCTACCTATTCACTCTCCACAGTCACCTCCCCAACTTAGCAACGCACTTTTCACAATATCACCTACAATCCTTTTCCAGCTCACATCTCCCACTCTACCTGATCTACCATTGAGATACTTAAGAAGAAAGTATATCACTAAGTCTTGGTTGTTCAATATTTTTATAACATGTTGTAAATATGGATCACTCATTGATGCCTGGATGCAAGGTAGAACACACAATGTGATTTTTTACTACTACTATAATGTAAAACCTCTCTCTGTGAATCTGTTTTCCTAAAACATGTATAAAATTCCACTAATGTCCTGCTGTTTGCATAACATTATACTGTATATTAAAATAGACACTATAGGTACTTAGCCTTGTTGACCTGTACAGGGTACAGCTATGTATTACGCTCAGACTATTCCTACTAATCATTTGTTGACTTGTACTGTACATTTTTGTTCCTTATAAGTTATGTTTTGTATATTACACACGAACCAACTGGAACTAAAAACAGGAAGGCAAATTGAAGTCCAGAAACTCTGGCAAAGCAAAGGAAGCCAAATAACCCTTTAATGTAGTTTATTTCTTGTAAGCGCTTTCGGTAAGGAAAATCTTCCCCACCTTCCTCAGACAAAACTTGTAACAACCTTCAAACATTAAAGTGCTTATTAAATACTTAAATGGTTATGACCTCATAATTATTCATCAAAAACTTAAAAGGCTAGTACCATTTTTAAAAACAAAAAGTTTTCTTAATAAAAATCACACATTACACTAATGTTAATCCCAGCAAGCAAGCAGAATAATACATATAATAGGCAGACTAATCTATGTTAAACAAACTTAATAACATTAGAATGTACAACTTTAAAAATAAAATTGTATACAATAAATGCAATAAAATGCAATAAATGCAGTAAAATATACATATCGTTGTAAACTATTTAACCCAACAAGTGGACAGCTCATAAAATTAATAAGTAAATTTATATATTTCCTAAAACATACTTTTTTCATGTGTAAACATATTTGTTGTATGTATATATATATTTTTATATGTTTTTATAGATGCATATTAGTTTGTCTATATTTCTCAAAGTACTTGTAAATAAAAGACATGTCACTTCTAGTATCCCAATTCTTGACTAGAAATGACAAATAAATTAAATGATTTCATCTATTTAATGCAAATAGTTTCAAAAAACATTTAATAGACACTATCTCATTCAAACCAGGGGCAAAGTATGCAGCAGTGCGAATCTGCCAAAAAAACTCCTGTAGCTCAAGCTTTAATTGCCATGGACCCCCTCTCACCTGTGGCTGCACCTGTTGCAAAACAACAAAAGCAAAATCATGATCCACATTACCATGAACATGTTTGGCTAATGCATTGTTCAAGTCATTCCTTTGAATGGCATATAGATGTTCATATATCCTTTTCTTTAGTGGTCTATCGGTCTTACCTATGTAAAATGCTGGACATTTCTTACATAGTGCCGCATAGACCACACCCTTAGAATTACAACTAAAGGAACCCCGTATATCAAAACTTCTACCAGCCATGGAAATAATGGAAGCGACCAAAATATGCTTACAGTAATGACACATGCCACACCTTTTCACACCCATTTTATTGGCATGATTATTAATTTTGGTGTTGGTCATTTCTAGTAATTGTTTTAAATTTTGTCCTCGCCTATAAGTAATGGTAGGTTTGTCCCCCAATAATTTTAACAATACATTGTCCTCTGCAATGATTTTCCAATTCTTAAACACAATGTTATTAATAATCTGGGCATCCATACTAAAAGTGAACAGAAAATTAGTATTGTTCATCATAACATCTTTATTATAAACCTTAATACCCATGTTCCCACCTCTAAGTAATGGTTCAAAATGGCCTGATGCCCTTTTGGTATATACTTCCTCTTTTAAATCTTCTACAAAATCTAAGGGGTATCCTCTTGCAATAAACATGGATTGAATGTTTTCACATTCAGATACAAAATCTGATAAATTCGACACCATGCGGGCCGCTCGAACAAATTGTCCCTTAACTACACTTCGTTTTTGATGTCTAGGGTGGGAACTCTGGAAGTGTAGGTAGTTGTTAGAAAATGTGGATTTTCTAAAAATGGTTGACATGAACTGTTGTGAATCGTAATCTTTGGTTATTTTCACATCAAGAAATGAAATTTCATGTGAATTAGTCACATGAGTAAATTCCAAAAATTCTGTCATATTTGACATGTTATCAATAAAGGTTGGAATCATTTCTGCAGATCCTTCCCACAAAAAGAACATGTCATCTTGGTACCTGGTGTACCAAGTGACATTTCTCTGGAAGAAGTGGTTTTGAAACAGAAATTCATGTTCCCAATGTGCTAGAACACTATTTGCAAAAGTGCAGCCACAGGGTGAACCCATGGCAATTCCAGAGGTTTGCAGAAAATAGTTGTTTTTAAAAATTAAAAAATTATTAGAAAGAACAATATCAAGTAATGTCTCAACTAGGCACATCTGTTCGTGCGAAGCCCCTTTACGTAACATAAAGTCAAGCGCTTACAAGAAATAAACTACATTAAAGGGTTATTGGGCTTCCTTTGCTTTGCCAGAGTTTCTGGACTTCAATTTGCCTTTATGTTTTGTATATTACTGTTCTAACTGGAGCTTTTCTCCCCGGCCTTCTGCTGAAAAAGGACATGTGTCCAGTCGGACTTTCTCCAGTAAACAAATGTAAAATAAATAAATAAGGATTTATTGCAGTATTTGATGGTCGAGACACCTAATATTCCATTTATTTATGGGTTGCCAAAAATACATAAGTCCATGACCAACCTCCCATTCAGACTGATCACTGCAGCAAGAGGATGGATAACGGGGCCATTGTCAAAGTTTTTGCAAACCCGTATAAGAGTAGGCTTTGAGAAAACAGGCACAGTCATAAAGGACAAAAAGGACTTCTTGCAACAGTTATATGCCTGGTCTAGTAATACAAACACTAATAATTATTTACTTGCCACCTTAGTTGTGGAGTTCTTATTTACAATGATACTGAAAGACATAGGTGTAGCCTATATATGAGAGTTATCGCCTAAACTATACTGAATATGCACAACAATACATAAATATGTTATGCAAGCTAAAATGAACAAAAATGTAGAACACAGCACCACAGCAAACCAATAAAAAGCAAATGGCAATGAGCAGTATAAAATCTAAACAGACTTTTATTTGAACAAAGGCGAGCGCTTTTGCGATAAAATCGCTTCTTCAGACCATACAAAAAAAACAGCAACATCGCAGACATTTAAAATACAATCAATTAAATATCTACCAATAAAAAACATGCAGATACAATAGCCATAAACATTTTAAAGGCACAGCTTTCTTTTAAGGCAGAAACCATAGAAGGCTATTGCCATGGAGACACACATAGCAAGATACCTATTTAAAAAGCTTTCTTTCTTTCAGAACTGGCTTAAGAGGTACTGATTCATTCAAGCCTGCACCTCTATGTGCTGATAATTTGAGAATCAATCTTAATTCTTTCACTTCTGTGACGTTAGTTATATCACCCAACCTAAAACTTTCCTAAATTACTTCTACTGCCATAAACATGAACCAATGGTTAGTGGCTTTCTCTAGAATGTGTTTAGCTAAGGCACTATAACTATGGCCCTTATTAGCACAATAATAATGGTCTCTAATTCGTTCCTTAAGTCGCCTATTAGTTTTTCCTATATAAAATTTTGAGCAAGTCATACACTGTGCTAGGTAAACTAAGTTTTTAGTGTCACAATTAGCTTTAACTTTGAAAACATAATGATTACCATTGTCTGGTTGAATAAATGTATTAGATACATCAATGTATTTACAAAAAGTTGAATAAATGTATTAGATACATCAATGTATTTACAAAAAGTGCATTTGCCACAGATAGAGGTGCCAAAATTAGTTGTTCTAATACTAGGTTGCCTTAGCTTACTTGTATTAGAAAAACAGAGCTGTCTTTTCAACGATTTTTTATTTTTATTATCAAAATTTGGAACTGCACTAACAAACTCACGTAAAGTAGGATCAGAAAATAAAATATGCCAATTTTTTGTAATAATGTTTTTTTATATCTATGCTGTCAGCACTAAAAGTCATACAATAAGCTATATTACTATAACAGTTATTATGGGCAGTCTTTCTTATATTTTCTCTACGTGGAAAAGAAAGGACGTCTGCTACTTTGTCTGTCTGACTTAATCCTCTCACATGCTTTGCTAACTTCAAAAGGTTTATAACCACGTTCTATAAATTCCATCCTAATGGAACACATAGTTGTTTCAAATTCTTGTTCCTGGTCATGAAGTCTAGAAACTCTTAAAAGTTGACCTCTTACTACATTTTCAAAAATATGTGGCGGACGCATATTATTACGTTCTAGATAACTATGTGTATAACATGGTTTTCTATATCTTTTAGTATGCAGCTTTCCATCTATACCCTTATACAGGGTTACATCAAGGAAATCTATGTGAGTGCAAGAATGTTTCATCGTGAACTTAAGAAAGGAGGTACTTGCATTTATAGCACTTAGAAAATTATCTATTATCTATTATTAAATGATTAATGTCTCCTAATGGTTATTCCTGAACCGGCTGCCCATGAGGTACCCTCTGCAGCATGGTATATTAACCTCATGGACACACTGGAGATGGATAACAGAGTGGCCAGCTGTGAACAGGACACTGCGTATTCCTCCATGGAAATGGACTCAGACATGGATTTGGAGAGTTCCTTAATCAACCCACTGTAGTCTTGTGAAGTGTGCTAAGTAATTCAGGGACCTCACAGCAAATGTCACTGAAGCAACAATTGCCTTTCCAAACCTGTCCAACACCCTGGACTCTTTGTTAGGGGGGATGGACTGAGGAGCTCTGCTCCGCAAGCTCCTTTTTAGTGGCTGCCACCATAAACATAGCATCAACAGGGACTCATTTGCTCCAATATAATCTGTCCTTTGGCAGTGCCAAAGCATATCAGGGTGATAGGAGATGGGCTCTACAGTATCCAGTTCCTTCCACACCCAGCAAGAGATTAATTCAATAAGCTCATCTGCTAGGGAGCCACCCAAGACATGCATGGGCTGGACCCAAAAGCTTCCAGAAAAACTAAGTCCAGTGGGGAGGAGGTATCTGAGGACCACCTTTTTGATAAAGAAACTCTAGGATGTCTCTGAAGCAGCTGTCATCTGGTGGAGATCTGGGAGATACTTCCCCTTCATCGAAGCTAGTATCTTCAGTAAGAGATTCAACTGGAGAATCTGTGTGTCTCCTCTTGCACATTTTTTCGGGAAACCTCTTCAGTGGAATGGCTTGGAGAGGTGTCTGAGGAGAGGAGGAGCTCCTCAAAGGGAACTGTCTGAATGCTAGATGGTACCAGCTGTCCCTGTGGAGTAGGCCTGAGAGTATCAGAGCTCAGACCCGAAGGAGGAATGGATGTTTGATCCAAGGAAGACAGTGTAGTCGCATCTTTAAGTCTCTAAATCAAGAGAAGACCCTCTCCACTACTTCGAAGGCAGAAGGACTAGGAGATGCCATGGCTGGCCACACCTGAGCCAAAACCTCCAAAACTACCAAATCTCAACCCTGTCCAGATCTGTGCCTCAAGGAGGGAGTCAGACCTGAGCTGTCCAATGCTGAGGCTCCAAGGGGCAATTAGTGGAACCTAGCCCTCTGGATCTGGCACAGATGCTTCAGCTCCAAGACTCATCCTGATCCAACAGAATTAGAGCAGAATCAGTCAGGGAAGCCCTCGGAGTCAAAGATCTAGTTGTCTTTGGATCCGAGCTCTTGGATCTGAGGGCTATGAAACATTGGGACGGACTGGAAAAGGAGAAATCACTATGCTAGGCATGGAAGGGAGGCTCACAGATCCCATGGGAGATGGAGATGCGATAATCCCCATTTGAATCTGAGCTCTATGTAACTTCCTCATCATCCTATCCACATCGGCTACTGAAAAGCTTCTGAAGGACCTAATGGAAGAGGTGGTGGATTGGGGCCTAGACTCTGTCCTTGGGGTCTCCTGGAAAAAAGGGGAAATGGAGCTGAAGAGAAATAAGTTCTATGGTGAACCCACATAAGTGGGTTTAACGAGACTTAGCTTGAAGAACAGTAGAATCTGTGTGGTATCCGAGTGCTTCCTCTTAAGATCCAAAGAAGTTGGATCCAATGTTTTGAGAATCTTCTGAGGAAGAAATAGACGTAGCAGTCTTAGGAGAGCAGATGCGGGACAGCTTACATGAGTCCTTCATATCCGAAGAGGATTTTGTAGGTTTACCTGGGGCTTGAGCCCCTGCAGAAGAAGAATGAAGTAGCATCCCCTTAAAAAACAGCTTATCCTTTCTATCACTAAGTGCCCTGGAATTAAAAGCAGCACAAATGGAGCAGTCAGTGTTAAGGTGTGATGCTCCGAGACAGCAGACACACTCCCAGTTGGCATGAGAGTTAGGGATCTTATTCCCACAGGAAGTGCACTTTTTAAAAGCCTGTTGGTTTGTCAACGATTTCTGAAGAAAAAAAATAAAAGCTGAGATATAGATTAAAGGCAGAAGGTGGAAAGTAAGAAAAATAAAGATATTTTGTTGTTGTTCTTAACTACCAGCAATGGTAGAAGAGAATACCCTCTAGAGAATAGAAAAAAATAGTGAGAGGTACAGACAAATACCAATTATGGTACCAAACAGTAGAACAGGAGATGTGGGAAAAAGGGAAAAGAGCTATTGGTAAAGATTCTTGAAAAATAAATCAGTAAAAGGAGGTAGGTGATTTTAAAGACTGATGAGAGAGTTTAAAAGCAAGAAACTACTTGTAGTAAGTAGGAAAAATATCCAAAAGAGCTCACCGAGTAGGATCCATGTGTGTAAAGATATGGTGGCAAACGAGATCTGGGGTACAGCTAGTTGACTGGGGAATTATGTGTACAGGGAGGAGCTTGTGAGTTGGATCTGAAAATCTAGTGTATGCAGTCGAGTCGGACTCAATACCCAATCGTTGAGGAATGAATGAAAGGACAACATCAGATCTTTGTCATTAACCTGTCAATGTTTTGTTCTGTTAGGCTTCTGGATGACTGGGTAGAAGAAGCCAACAAAGGTGGTTTTGAATACCACTGCTCCTGGAGAATGGGAGAGTGTGTCCTTGGACTCACTGAGTCCAGAAAGAATAGGGATTGAGAAGAAAAGGGACAGACCCAAGAAACTGTCTGCACTGACCAGACGATTTTTTTGGATCCAGCCTGGAGAGCAATGTCAGATTTGGGGAACACTCTTTTGACCTTTCTGAATCCAATTTGTCCTTTTCCATTTCTTTCATTTTTTCCTTTTCTTTTTCTTTCTCTTCTCTTTGTCATACAACAAATGTCTGAACCTGCAGTTCCTCTCATACTGAGCAGAATTACTATTGCAACTACATATTATCAGTAGGGTAAAAGTAATCTGTCTCACGACAGTCTAATCCTAACTCACGTTCCCTATTAATGTGTGAACAATTCAAAGCCTGGTGAATTCTGCTTCACAAAGTTAGGAAGAGCTGACACCGAAGGAGCAAAAAGTGACATCGCTATAAATGCTTGGCCGCCACAAGCCAGTTATCCCTGTGGTAAGTCTTCTGACACCTCCTGCTTAAAACCCCAAAAGCCAAGAGGATAATGAAAAAATGATGGGTAGTGGTGTTTCACCAGTAGCCGAGGCCTCCCCCTTATTCTACACCTCTCATGTCTCTTCACAGTGCCAAACTAAAGTCATGCTCAACAGAGTCTTCTTTCCCTGCTGATTCTGCCAAGCCTGTACTATTGGTTGTGGTTATACTAGATAGGAACAGTGAGAATCTCATTCATCCATTCATGCATGTCACATATAAGATAATGAGGCACTGGCTACCTTAAAGAGTAATAGTTACTCCAGTTGTTTACCTGTGCTTCACTGAATTTTTTTCTGCTTAGATCTCCTATGTTTGTTGGCTGGAGAAGTGACCACAGGGGAAGTAGAAGCAGCAGGAATTGCAGACCCTGTCTATGCCAGGAGTCTTTGACTATGTGCTGGTCTCTCATGATCTGGAGAGCCCTGGAGCTGAAGAAGGCACACCCTTGACACTGTGTGTCAAGATGGACACTGCCTGGACAATAAACACAATGTATGTGGATTATGGGGAGGGGGAGTTTGTATCCACATCTGGAACTCTTTTAAACCCCTGGCTGTCTGGCATATTTTTCTTTGACTACTACTACTGTCTACAAAAACAGCCAAGACAGACACTCTACTAAATATATATAGTTAACAGGTAAAATAGAAAACACATTGTACTAATACCTATAAAATGCTATACAAAACCTATACTATGAAAAACAAACACAACAATTCACAAACTCTAATACCTATGAAGCCTGACTACATATATTATTAAACTAAAATTAATTCTAATTCTGATTCTATCTCTAATTCTAGCTCTAAACATAAGATGCTGAAGAGATGAATCTCTCGGTAGAGGGAACAGTATTAAATTATAGAAAAATTGCAAAACAGGATACTGATATGGAGAGCCCTCATAGATCTGTGGTACTAAGGTGGAGTGAAGGGAATTAGCTTCAGAATCAGTGCTGAGGTCAGATCTGACTGGATCTGTGGATACTCTACAAAAGGGCCTTACAGAAACAGATGCTTGGTGCCAGAGCCATGGGCTCAAGCTCAATGCCAAGAAATGTATAGTTATCCATTTTGGGAAAAAACATGTATCCATGAATTACCATACAGGTGGCAGTACACTAAACACCGAAAGTTTGATGAGACTTAGGGACACAGGTGGACAGTGGTCTCACCTTCGATAACCACATCGCCACAACAGTCAGGAAATCCTTCTATGTGGCACACCTCATCACTAAAGGCTTTTCATCCAGAAAAAAAGGAGGTCATTGTCCCACTGTACTCATCCCTCATTAGACCCATTATAGAATACAATGCCCCGTTTGGTATGTACCTCTCAAGACATCTGCAACAACTGGAAAGGCCACAGAAATACCTCACTAAAAGAATCACAGGCCTAAAGCAGATGCCCTACGCTGACCGCCTTAAAAAACTCCAGCTATACTCTGTCGCATATCGTCTACTCAGAGGCAATCTTTGCTTAACATACAAGGCCATGTCAAACCCAGAGCTGTTGGACATGCTACACTTAAAGAAATCCCAATCCCTCAGAGCCACACGCTCCAGGGATCTAAACCTTGTCATCACAATAAACAAAACATGCTGGAGGGATAGGTTCCTGACCCAGAGACTCCCCAGACTCTGGAATAGATTGCCCATACATGTCAAGCAGTCTTTGGTCCTCTTCAAAAGGAACCTTGACGATTGGATGGGAGAAAGGAAATTCACCCCGGGGATCATGTCAGTCGCTCTGCTAGACAGGGGTCCAGGGAAGTAAATAGTGTGGGAAGAAATAGCCAGGGAATTGTTATGGCTAGGCTTGTATAGGCCCTAGGGCTGATAGCCTAGTATGAACCTATGGATCTAACAACGATGATCGAATCTGACAAAAATAGACAACACTGGATCTTTTGTTTTATTCACATTTTATTGAAAATGTTTTTTTTTTTTGTTTTGTTTTTTTGCCAAAACTGGATGAGGGGTTAGAGAATCCCTTAGAAAGTTTGAAAAAGAATGGGCTGAAAATACCTAAGAAATTCTCTCTATTAACTTACCCTTTTTATCCCACATTTTGATAACCTCTGCAAGAAATAATTTAAAATCTCATACTTCATATCATCTGGGAGGTTCTGAGAACACAGCCAGGCAAACTTCCTTAAGACAGTACCAGTGGCCATAGCCCTGGAAGAGGCATCAACTGAGTCATACATACACTGTAAAAAATGAGTTGTGTGTACAATGGACAAAGCTAAATTATTTAAAAAAAAGTTATATACTCACCATAACTATGCATCTGGATTGTCCATTTTTATTCATCTTCAACTGATGGGTCTCAGATCTGAACTTGAATCTGGCTCAGCTGCTTTTACCAGACTCTCAGATCCAACTCTTGAGTGCCTCCTTTTACCCATAATGCCCTATCCTAGCATATCTCAGATCGAGTTTGCTGTGACAAATAACATATTCAGGATACCAAATTGATATAAAAAGGAGGGCAGAGGCTTATAAAAAAGAGGCCAGACCTCATACAGGGAAGAAACAGGTTCTCAAAGTAGCATTCTTTAGGTCTCACCAGAAAGAGAGGGAAATGGGTTGGAGGGTGGGAAGATGAGGAAGAATGAAAATGGACAACAATGATGCATCACTACGGTGACTACTTAACTGTTGTATCTGATCCTGTCATTTTCATTCATTCCCCAACTGATGGGACAAAGTCCCCAACTAGATAAACCTTGGGTGGTCATCATGGAAGGATATTCTAGAGTACTACAGAGCCAAATGCGGCCTTACTCCTGGAAAGCAAAACTACTTTGTAATGAGCAATAAAAGTATGAGCACTGGACCAAATGGCAGCAGCAAAAATGTCATCTATAGAGGTTCTTGACCAAAAAGCAGTTGAAGTGGCTACAGACCTCGTGGAATGTCCTTTGGGGGCTTAGATAAAGATAACCCTCTTTCTTTGTAAACAAAAGATATACAATCAGTCAACTATTTAGCTAGAGTCACTTTAAACACTGCTTTTCCCAGTTTGTTCTTGGAAAAAGATACAAATAACTGGTCAGTCTTCCTGAAATCTTTGTTTTTGTGAAGATGAAATCTAAGCTGTCTGTGCACGTCCAAAACATATTGTATGTATTCACCCTTGTTTGAAAATTTTGGGAATAATACAGGTAGATTGATAACCTGATTAATGTTGGATTTCAAAGTCAGCTTAGATACAAAAAAAAAAAAGATGGGATTGTGCATATCCTTACGAAAAATCAAGTAGGGAGATCTGCAGAAAGGGCATGGAGTTCGGATACTCATCTAGCAGAAGTGATAGCGACCAGAAAAATAACTGAACATCTCTCCAATTTGCTTTTGTAAATCTTCCTAGTAGAGACCTTTTAAGAAGATAAAAGAATATGGTGGACTGGGGAGGAAAACCGGGACTGTCTAGCCATCACTGGAAGTGTAAAAAAAAAAAAGTCAACTTGAGGTCATTGATATCCAGATGTTTCATTCCTGTTGCATGACAGAAGAGGTCTGGACTTGGGTCCAGTATTCAAGGCGGATACAGTAGATGAGACCACAGGAAGGGAAACCAAACTTGACAAGACCAAAAAGGTGTAATGAGGATAACTGTGCTCTTCAACCAATATGCTTTCTGTAGTAATTTGGAGATTAAAGGCAACACAGGATACGCATAGAGGAGATGGGAAGGCCAGACGTAGACTTGAGTACCTCTCAGGACCAGTGCAAAGAACTTTCTGCACCTGTTGTTCTGGAGAGAAGTGAAAAGATCACAGCATGGCTGACCCCATCAATGGAAAATCCTCTCTATCACTTTGATGTTGAGAAACCACTCGTGAGGAATGAGACTGGACCTGTTTAGTTTGTCTGTGGGCACGTTGGCTTTTCCTGGTATGTGCATTGCTTCGAGAAAGCATCCGGAAAAAATCATTCATTGTCACACACTCACTGTCTCTTGGCATAGTGGATAAGATCTAGGTTCCCCCCCTATTTGTTGATGTACAAAACTACAGATATACTGTCTATTTGAA
This sequence comes from Protopterus annectens, assembly GCF_019279795.1. Classification (NCBI taxonomy): domain Eukaryota; kingdom Metazoa; phylum Chordata; order Ceratodontiformes; family Protopteridae; genus Protopterus; species Protopterus annectens. The sequence goes on from NC_056747.1 coordinate 924,598,910, forward strand.
TCACAATCATCCCGGAGGGGAGAGCATATTGAAAGGCCTGCAGCTCTAGGAGGACTGGTCTCATTTAAAGGACACTGACGTGTGAATTGGCCTCTACTGGGGATCACGGAACTTGGACTGTCCTTCTGAAGAAATACCCCACACATACTTGGGAAGCATCAGTGGTCATTGTGGCTACCGGTAGAGAGAGAACAAATGGATTGTCCTGAGAAACTTTGTCTGAATGTATTCACAAATAAAGGTGATTCTTACAAACTTGTGTGAACCTGACTAGAATGTACAAGGGCTGCTGAAGAACAGACCACTGTACTGAGAGAGTCCACGGCAGAATACACATATGAAATCCTGCTAATGGAACCAGAGTTATTGCTGCTGCCATGGACCCTAAGGCTTGCAAGACTAGTTCTGCTGGAGCAGAAGAATGCAAGATCACCTCCATGATCTGGGATATGAGGGTATGTACTCTTGTTTGAGGAAGTGACACTGTCTGATTGACTATATCTAGATGAGCAACTCTGAATTCCAGACTCTGTGTAGGTGTAAACACCACAAACTGTAGAGAAAATAAAACAAACCACAGGCTACAGATCCAAAGCAAACTTTAATTATTCTCTAGAGTTTCAGTCAAAGACCTTCAAGGAGTAACAAACACTTCCACAAACCCACTTCTATACAAATTAATCAAGACAATTATTCCATTACTTAATTAAATAAGATATTTCCAATTAACTTCACAATTCAAACCTGTAGGTACTAAGGTGTTATTTTTTAAAATATAAACAGACTCTCTCAAAAGAAGATGTTCTTTAAGTAAACCCCCCATCTCCTATTTTAAAATTCACCTGTTCCAACATACTTCCCTGTAACAATGAAAAATCATTGTTATGTTTTTCTTTAAAATGCAAAGCCACAACTTTGTCCTCTTTTTGGTTTTTAATATCCCTAACATCCTCTAACAATCTCACTTTAAATGTTTTTTTTTAGTTTCACCGATATAAAAATAATTACATGGACATCATAAAATATATAAAACCCACTACTATTACAGTAAAATAGTCACTTAGGTACAAATTTAACATTATTAATAAACTTGAAAAAAACGCACTACATGATTACAAACAGTACAACTATTACAAGGGAAGGTCCGAAATATAGCAGGTTAGCAAATAATAGTAGAACTGGGTAAAACAAAAGTACCATGTACCAACATATCTTTAAGATTTCGTCTGCAACATACAGAGTGACTTGTCTAACAATTTGCACAGATTTCTGTCCCTAAAAAGAAAATTCCAATAATATTTCCACAAGACACAACTTTTTCCCCTTATAAGTCATCACAAAATACATTTGTCCTTTCTTACCCTTAGGGTTTTTATCATAAACTCTATTATTATTAACCTTTTCATGTTGTGGCACAGCTACAGGTGGTAAAACCTTCTGGATGGCCTCATTCACTACTTCTAACTTATACCTCCTATTCAAAAACATGTTAGCAGATTTATCTATCTCATTCAAGAGATCTTTCTTATTACTACAAATTCTAAATAATCTTAAGAATTCTCCATAGAGTAATGCAGAAAGAAGATGGGGTGGATGGCAACTAGTACCATGTAAATACTGACCCCATCCAAAAATGTCCTATGTACCCCACTACATATCTCCCCATCTTCTAAACCTTGCAAAATTAAATCTAAGTATATCACTTCATTACCACACTGAAGTCCATCAAAAGACAAATTATAAGTATTAATCTGTAAATCTGATACAAATTGTGTAACATCTAGTCTGTGTAGGTGTAAACTGTGACTTGTTGTAGTTGACTGTGATGCCCAGACGGTGACAAAACAGAAGCAAGTAGTGCCTTGCATGTACAAGTAGATAACTATTTGGAACATGCAAGAAACAAGACATCTAGATACGGAAATACTCAGAATCCCAGCAGTCTCAGGTCAGCTGCTACCACCGCCATGCATTTGATGAACACCCCGGAGACTGTGGTGAGGCCAAAGGGCAGTGCTCTGAATTGGTAATGACTGGCTCCAAGCTGGAAGTGCAGATACCTTTTCGAGCGCCTGTTCATTTTGATATGATAGTAAGAATCCTAAAGATCTACTGAGCAAATCTAATTATCCTTTTGTAACAGGAGCAAAATGGACTGAACCATGACCATCCAGAACTTTGAATATTTCATGTACTGGTTTAGCTTGCTGAGATCCAGGATGGGTATCAAGTCACCTGCCCTTTTTGGCACTAAAAAGAATCTTGAGCAGGTTCCGGGCCCTATCTAGTGTGGGGGGACTTCTCTATTTCCAAGGCTACTCCCTCCTTCTGATTGAGTGGAACACTGGGGATCTTTTTCAATTTTGTAAGGGGAATTTGGGAAAATGGTATGAAATAACCTTTGGATATGATCCTCTGCACCCATGTATCTCTTGTGATTATGAATGCCCAGGTTTCTGGGTGCAGAGACGAGCACACACTCCTGTCCACAACTGCCTCCAGAGTAAAACAGCTGGGCAACCTTTCAAGAGCATTGGTAGGGATATCTGAGAAACCATCTCTGAAACCCTGATTCTGTGGGCCACCTCTGCTGCAAGGCTGGCATCTTCTGTTAGAGTTCCCCCCTCTGCCCCAGTGATAATTATGTCCATGTGAGTCCTGGAAAGACTTTTGGGACTTGTGAAACCACATCTTTTTACCACCTCACTGATTCCAAGAAAAGGATCTCAGAGGGGCAGAAAAAAGGATCCCAACAGCAGACATGGTCTTTCTTCTTGCTCACTTCTGGACAGCATTTCCTTCACTTTGGGGCTGAATAAAGATAATCCATCAAAAGAAGCACTGAAGAATGAAGACTTAAAGGGCTCCACAAAATCACGCCGGTGCATCCGGGCATGTCTCCTAATGGCTATGCCTGAACCCACCACCCTTGAGGTACCCTCAGCAGTGTGAGATATCAGCCTCATGCACACGCTGGTAATGGATTGAAAGGTGGTCAATTATTTAGAAGTTTTCTTTTGGTCCTCCACAGACATGGACCTGGAAAAATATTTGGAGAGCTCTAGTCAAATCTTTTTGTAACCTGGAAAAGTGTGCTAGACAATTCATCAACTGCACGGCAAAGGTCATTGAGGCATAAATGCACCTGCTAAACCTGTCTGAGGCCCTAGACTACCTGTTAGGGGATGGACTAAAGAGCTCTGTTCAGTGAGCTCTGTTTTGGTGGCTGCCACCACAACCACAGCATCTACTGAGACTCCCTTGCTCCTGTCCTTTAGTGATGCAAAAACCTATCTGGTCTCCTGAACATAGGCTCGAAACTAGGTCGATCAACTCATCATCTGGTGGGACAAACCAAGATGTAGCTGGGCCAACCCCGAAAGCCTCCAGAAACTCTGATTCCTACTGGGAAGGGGGTTTGGAAGACCATACACCTTTTTTGCTTGAGAAGTTTCAAGATCTTTCTAAAGGGGGCATTCTCAGGTGGAGATTTGAGGGACCCCTCCTCTTCATCGAAGTCGGTGTCCTCAGTGAGAGATTCCTTGGGGAAATCTAGGGTTCTCATTTTACACATTCTCATCCTAGAGACCTCATCAGTTGGATGGTCTGTTCTGGTAAGGTATCGGAAGTAACAAGAGAGTCCTGAGGAATGACCGATGAAGGCTTGATCAGGGTGGCTATCCCAGTGGTACAGACCTGAGAGGCTCAGAGCTCAAGTCTGATGGTTGGACACAAGTCAGATCTGGGGGGAGGGGGTAAGGATGTCCTCTCTTTTGGTACAGAGAAAGCCACTCAAAAGGCAGAAGGTCCAGGGGAAACAACAGCCAGTCTCACTGCATCTGAAGCTACCTGTGCTGTCACACTATGAATCCTTATAGACCCATCTCGAGGAGGGAGTTGAACACCAGCTGTCTACTGCCAAGGGACAAGGACGACTCTGACAGGTTTGGCATCAACCCTGATCCCCTCCCCTGAGCCAGTGCCTACGCTTCTGCTCAGAGATTCATCTTGCTGTGAAAGGACTGGAACTGGGCAACTCAGAAACATGGTCAGAGTGGAAGAATGACCTGTCTTTGGATTCAACAGGGACACTCTTGACAATCTCGGGTCTGAGAGCTCTGAAACCACATGTTGGATCAGAAAAGGAGATATAACTTGAGGCTGGGTGGAGGGCAGGTTCATTGGTCTGATGAGCGGCGAAGCTGGGATCACCCCCATCTGGATCAGAGCTTTGAGGAACTCATCATACTATCTACCTCTGCTTAAAATACACTCCTGGAGGACCTAAGGGAAGAGCTGGTTGAATGCAGTCTGCAGAGTCTCCTCAGAATTTCTTGCAAGAAAGAGGAATGCAGGCAGAAAGACATTGGCTCCAGTGAGAAACAAGGAGGCCAGATCCAAGGTGACTTAGCCTTGGATGTGCCAGGATCCGAGAAGGTTGGATCTGACTTTTTCGAGACTTTGGCTAGAGGCTCAATTACTGCAGACAGTCTGGGGGAGAACACAGGGAACTGCTTCCTGGATTCTTTCTCCTTAGGAGGTGATTCAGGCTTCACTTTATCCATCTTCTTAGAGGGGGTTTCAGTTCCAGCAGATAAGGAAGAAGAGGAAGAAGGTAACAGACTCCTCAAGACACACTTACTCCTTCTATCGCTCAATGCCCAGGAACTAAAGCCTGCACAAATAGAGCATTCAGCGTCAACATACTCCCTGTGTGCATTAGAATTGGGGATGTTATGCCCACAGGAAGTGCATTTCTTGAAGCTTGTAGGCTTGTTGGACATCTCATGGCTGTACAAAAAGAAAACAGCGAAAGAAGAATAAGAAAAAATAAACTTTTTTTTTTAATACGGGGAGAGAAAGGATAAGGTACCAACAAAGAGACTGAAGTATACCCTGTAAAGGGCAGGGAAAAAGAGAAGAAGGAAGAGGAAAGGCAAACGGCAATGGTACTTGGTACAGTACCCTTCGATAATTCGACAGAAATGAGCTGCTTAGTTACAAAGAAAAAAACAACACGGGGTGGTGCCCATTAGATTTGTGACCACATTTGGTAGGAACATTAATGTTATTAAAAATGTGATTAAAAGTAATTGGAACGTTTTACTAGCCAATCCAGCCCTAGCCAGTATTCTTGCCTCGGATTGCCAGTTTTCATATAGGAGAGGTCATACCTTGGGATCATACCTGAATTTACATAAAAAGGGAAGACAAAGAAATATGGGTGGTATACAACTCACACTTTGTGACCAATTAAGAGGTTCCTTTCCCTGTGGTCATTGTTCTTTTTGTGTTTAATTAATATATCTTGCCACCTGTTCCTGTTCTGCCTTTTATATTGGGCAGACCTCAATACCGTTGAGAATTAGGATGTCAGAACATCTTAGTGACATTAGGAACAAACATCTGTCTAGTGCCTTATATAAACATGCATCATCTCATACCAGTGTAAAGTTTCAGTTTCAAATCACTGATGCCATCAGGGGTGACAATATTAATAAATTTGGATGGCACGATATGCTTAACAGCAAAAGAAAAGGCCTGGATTATTAGACTTGGGGATTATTTAACCCGGGTCTTGATCATTTATAAATTTATATATATTCTCAAACTGCGGTGGTGGTGCTGCAGTAGTGTTGTTGCCTCACAGTAAGACACTGTCTGGTTCGATTCTCAGCTAGAGCGTCTTCTGCGTGGAGACATGCGTGAATGGGTGTACCTTAGTTGAAGGTTGTGCATCAGGCCTGGCAAGCCGGTACGTAAAAATCAACTGCCAATCATTAGCGGACCGGAGTTCCGCTGTGGCGACCCCTAACCGGGAAAAGCCGAAAGACACAAACAAATTCTCAAGTTGTTTAATCAAGTCAGCATGTTCTTACAGTTTAAATATGCCAAGATATTTAGATATGATTCAATTTTCTATTCTTATGTTTATGTAAAAGTTTTTAACTGTAGGATTCAATTCAATTTTATTTTTCTGGTTTGACACCTTTAAATGGGTAATTATCCTCACCTATTTTCTTATTAGCCAATTATTCCATGGCTATATTAAGTCAGTTGATGGAATGTTATGCTATTACTGAAGAAGGCTGTGTGCCAAAACCGGCCTGTTTGTTTGTTTGGGTCAGAACATATGAATAAATGATTAATGGATATTTTCATTCTGGGTGCTGGCTGCCTTTCTGACTTTGAGTACTCTTTCTTTTACCAGAAACCACCTACAACAATGATCAATAGTATGAATTAATCCCTGAGCCAGACCCAGTACACTATTCTTGTCTAAGGAGTTATGAGGAGGAGGAGATACATGTTTAGTTTTCCTTTTACAGGACAAAAGGGGCCAACAGTGTTATTAATGGCAGCAGCAGCTTCTCCAGGGATGGGCACAACATTCTGACCAAACAGGGAAGTATTCCCTGTTCCTTCTCCCTTGCCTACAGAAGGGACCCCAACAGCCACATAGGATGCGGCTAACCAACTGGTTCATAGTGGCTGTAGGTGCTACAACAGTGAGATCCAGAGTAAAAGATAAGTAGTCTAAAGAACAAGCTATGGCCACAGCAGAGTTGCCCCCACCTGTGGCTGAAGCAAACTGCTAGCCTGCTGTGGTAGCAAAGGCTGTTTTTCATAACTTTTTCTTTATGTGGCTGGAATTAGGACCAACCAAGGTGCCTGCAGTTTGTTTCATAGTCAACATGAAAATGGTGCCTCTTTCCTGGGGAAAACAAACAGCAAAAGCCAGTAAAAATGAAAAGTCTTTAAAAGTCACTTTTTTCATAAAAAATATAGTAAAAAGCACTTTAAAAGAGTTTGCCAGTCCCAAAAAGTAAAATAAACACAATTTCTCCACAGAAAGAAAATGGTTCTCATTTACTTTAAACAACTTTTAAACTGACAGGAAGAAAGTGTGCTCAAGTACAGTTAAATCACACAACAGTATTTTAAAACACAAACTTCCTGCTTAAAAATAACCTTTATAAACAGGAAAGTACAATAAAGCAGCAAGTTTTTTTAATGTGGAAGGTTTTTCCCCAAAGGGAACTTTTGTGACCAGCAAAGGAACAACACTAGCTGACCGTCAATCCTCAAAAGCTCGCAAAGGAGTGCTCTCTTCAACAGCTGGAAAGCTCTGGAGGGCTTGGTGCCCAAACCTGCATTTTTAGTCATCTTAGTCTGAGCTGACTGATGGTTTGGACACAAAGAAGGTGCCCTGATGTTTTGGAAGCTGGTCGACTGTTATATCCTTGGCAGGATATAACCCATATAGCTGAGGCTATTACAAAAATGATTAATAGGATGAACATATAGCTCATACCTGCAACAGTGACTGTGGAATAATAGAGGCCCAAATTATACTGGTACGTGAGATACATCTAGATGAACTATAGACTAAATGACAAGGGTGGTATTAGGTACTATTCCATCCAGACACCTCTTCTACTTGGCAGAGTACATTTGCCTAAGGTCTACCAGCAATTTTGGTCACTTTGCAATTCAAGCTAGGAAATCCAGTAGACTCAGAAGACTGAAATTAGAAGTCATGCCCTGAAGTGGAGAGAGAGTTCATCGAAACAGCAGGGGACATACCTGGATAGCACTGGAAGAATTTCCTTTATTTCCAGAAATGAGAGCCTGAGACTACCATTCTCATTATGGCAATGGCAGGAAGATATAATGTAAGTTCTAACTAAAACAAACTATAATGTGCAAGGAACCAAACTTTAGCGTAATAAATCTTTTAATTGCTGCTTTTGTATTACATTTCCTCAGAACACACAATAAAATGTAAGCACTTCATTTTATATTGTTCATCCAATCAAATGTTACAATCAATTAAACAATTAATGCACCCCAATCAATGTTAAAACAAGAACAAAAAACACCCTTTCTAATTTAATTATACTTTAACATTTATTTTATAACTCAATGTTTAAACATTTTATAACACAAGTTATATTATTGTTGTTATACTTTTCATATTGAATTCTCCTCTACTTTACAAAATTCCCATTCAATTTTCTTTGCTTTAAAAAGTATTTAATATTTATATTTTTGTTCAGACCAGTCAGAACATCGACCCTCAATTTCACCTGCCGTTCTTCTTTCTGCTCCATACAATTTTTTATATCTCCTGCTCTAAATTTGCAAAAGTAAACTTTTTTGTTATTTTTACATACTTTTGAATGTCCAGAAAGTGCACCGTTTTCATCTTTAATTTTGACTGCATAAAGATGTTCACGAACCTTTAACCTAAGATTTCCAGTTGTTATTCCAATATAATAACTTACGCTCCCTGAACATAAAGCAATACATACCGCCCCTGTTGTGCCACAGTTAAATATGCCTGGAATTCTGATAGTAGATGGATAATTCATCAAAGAAATTAAAGTAGCCTCATAAGTAAATCTACAAATATTGCATCCAAATACATTTATAAGTACCAAAACTTTCATCAGTACTTAATGGTTGTCTTTTAGTTGTACTTTGTTCTAACAAATACTTAATACACTTTTCTTTCTCTTTTTATAACTTCTCCAACTCTTTTGGGGTTTTAATACCATGACGGGAATGGACTCCATTTCTAAGTCAAAGTACGATTAAAGTGGATGAAATTAGTATTGTTTCCATCTTTGATGTCAGCCAAAAGTGCTCTTTGCAGCATCCACAATGTCCCAGTAATGATTCCTCCTGCAATTCGTACGAGGTTACATGGACTGGTAACATATCTAAATACGATTGTAGATTATTTTTTTATAAAACCCATACTACTACTATTGGAACTGTCTGGGTATCTTTCTTCCACATTGCTCTCGTTTCTGCCTGCAGATCCTGATATTTTATGACTTTGTGTCTCTCTGTATGCAAGACACTGTAGTCACGGGGTGTTGTTGTTGTGTCTTTTGGCTTTTCCCGGTTAGGGGTCGCCACAGCGGAACTTCGGTCCGCTAATGATTAGCAGTAGATTTTTACATGCCGAGTTGCCGGCCCTGACGTACAACCTTCAACGAAGGTACGCCCATTCATGTATGTCTCCACACAGAAGACGCTCTAGCTGAGAATCGAACAGGATAATGTCTTACTGTGAGGCGACAATGCTACCGCAGCACCACCACCACAGAAAACCAGATATAGTGGTCCAAGAAAAGAAGATAAAAGTAGCATTGATTATTGAAATCGCCACACCCATAGTCACTGGGTGTAGCAATTTCAATAATCAATGCTACTTTTATCTTCTTTTCTTGGACCACTATATCTGGTTTTCTAGCATCTATCTTTGGAACTGTTGGTAATGGGTAATCCCATGTGATATAAACTTAATCATATTCTATGATGCTTTGTGTTTTTCAGCCACTTCAATACCATAATGTTTGCACAATCCCCAGTGCAACAGTCTTGTCACATTATTATGCCTTTCAGTATACAGTCCTTCTGCCATTAGTATATCACAATTCACAACCAGCAACAAGGTGTGCGACTGTTTCCAATTCGGTTTTACAAAACCTACATTTTTCTGTTTCTCCCACATGTTCAATGGACTTTGCAAACCAGTGTGTATGCAGCACACTATCTTGGGCTGCTAATATTAACCTTTCATCTCTTGGTTTGAATTCGCCTCTCCTTAACCATTCCTGCATTAGTTCCTGATCAATATAAGGTTCTTGCAGAAGTTTTCTATACTTGCAACTAAATTTATGCTTTTTACACATTTCTTGCCTTTTCATCTAATTATTCACCTTATATTTTTTCTTTTGTTTTTTGGCACATTCAGTTGCTGTCTGATTTTTATCTACTTCTGGTTTGATTTCCATTCCTGCTTGACGCTGATATGCTTCTGCTAAATTAAGCAGGGAAGTCATCTTAGATTTATTTTCCTCATGCTTCAAAACTTTCACTATGTTTGGGTCTTGTGAGGTCAGCAGATATGTGTGGAGGCCCACGATTGCAGATCAATACATGTAATCAATTTCAAGGAAGCCCATTCCTCCTTCGGAATGGGGAACATATAATCTTGGTATACACTAATTTTTATAAAGCATCCTTCTTGTTTTCCAATCTAATCTATCCAACATGTTTTGGGGCCAGTCAATCACTCCAAAACTGTAAGTTAGGACAAGAAGAGCAAATTGGTTTATAGCCTGGATTTTATTCCTAGATGTAAACGCTATTTTCAGAAGAGCAAATTGGTTTATAGCCTGGATTTTATTCCTAGATGTAAACGCTATTTTCAGAATTAATTTAAGTCTTCTAAAGTATTCCTTACTAAGTTTTATTCGCATTTGTTTATGTTTTACTGTTGATCCTTCATCAATTCCCAAATATTTATGAAGTCCCTCTTTTCTCAAGTTCTTTTATATCACATTCTTGTCCCAAACTGATGTTTTCCTGGTGCTGCTGCGGTTTTCCTGCTTTAAAGGTTGCTTTTGCACACGTATCAAGACCAAATGACATTCTTATATCATCTGAAAAAGTTTTGAAAACCTGCAGCTGTGCTTTCAGATCCTCATCTGATGAACTATACAGTTTTAAATCTTCAACAAAAAGAAGATGAGAAGTCTTTACACCTTGTTGTTTTCTAGGAGCCAAATTGTAGCCATGGCCTAAGCTGTTAAGTAAACAGCTTAATGGGTTAAGGGCAAGGCAGAATAGCAACAGTGTCAGTGAGTCACCCTGGAATATCCCACTTTGAATTTTTATCCTTGGAATAATAATCTGTCCTTTATCATGGCTTAATTACAAAGTGGTCTGCCACTGTTTCATGGTCACTGTAATGTAGTCAATCAATGTAGGGTGTATCCTATACATTTTTAAGCACTCTTTTATCCATGAATGTGGGATACTATCAAATGCTTTTTTGTAGTCCATCCATGCCATACTTAGATTCTAACCCTTTTTACAGTTCTCCAGTGTGACTTTATTTAACAACAAATGATCCTTTGTTCCATACGACTTTCTTTTATTGCTCATATGCTCTATTGCCATAACTGAATTTTTTTCTAAATGACTATAAACTCTGTCAGCATCAATTCCCGTATACAGTTTATACGTCGTCAGAAGGCAAGTTATTGGTCTACAATTTTTATGGTAGCTTGCAGGTTCACTCTTAAGTAGGAGCATTGTTTTGCCTGTTGTTAACCAGGTTGGTGTCTTTTCGGGGTGCGCATATAAATAGTTCTTACTTATGGCTAAATCTTTGTGCAAAGATGTTAATACCTTTAACCAAAAGTTAGGTACATGTTTCTGGACCTGGGGTTTTCCAATTAGAGGCTTTTCTTAACTTTGTTTAAATCTCTCTGGCTGTTAATTTATCCCATTTCATATCCTGCACCTTTAAACTTCTTATTTTTTCTTTAACTTCTTCTATCCATTGAGCATCTTTGTTATGTTCCACAGGATCACAATGTTTAAAACTTTTATAACACAATTTATATTATTATTGTTATACTTTTCAAATATTTCATATTATAAAATTTTTAAACACTGTCTTATAAAATTTAAATATCAAAGTATAATTAAATTACAAAGGCTATTTTTTTGTTCTTTTTGTTTTAACATTGATTGGGGTGCATTAATTGTTTGATTGTAACATTTGATTGGATAAATACAAATATAAAATGGAGTGTTTAAATTTTATTATGTGTTCTGAGGAAGTGTAATGCAAAAACGGCAATTAAAAGATTTATTACACTAAAGTTTGGTTTTTGCACATTATAGTTTGTTTTATGTTTTAATTATATTTTTTGCCACTATTTCCATCAGCTGTTGGACGGTTTTTATTACTGCTTATGCTATTAATTCACATGCCACAGGATGAAGAATGCACACACTGTTAATGCCACCCTGCCTTGTTGTACCAAGGAGAACAAGAACAGTTGGAGAACTGAAAACAGCACTAGTTTGGTTAGAAAATGCATCAACTTCTAGAATGGCCCACTTCATGAAAACCAGATATAGACAAAGCATATGAATCCACAACTTCAGGAGAGAAATGGAGAAGCATCTAAGAAAGACTACCAATGCATCTACCTCACCACAGATGTGAATTGCTGACAGAATTATGCTCCTGTTCTCTGGTTATTTGCCAGATGCATACAACTTTCAGCACAGTGAGCCACATGCTGCTAGCTTACTTAGCTACCACACAATGTATTGGTCTGTGGACAAAACTAGGAAGGGTAAAAGATGCAGCCTTTTCTTCCAAGACTCTAAAGATAAAAGGACAACAAGTAGCTCCAACTGGCAGTAAAGACTGCACATACATAAACTATATGACTTTAAAGGAAAACATTTCAGAAGGAACTGAAGAATGATATAACTTAAAGATGCTTTAATTTAAACAGTTCTGAACACAAAAAAGGCTGAATATATAAGATATGACTGAATACATAGGATGTGGAAGGGGTAGGTCAACTGAAGGTATAAGCTATATACTGCACTCATCTGAAACATTAGCAATGAAATAAAAAGGCATACAGACTAATACAAGTTAAAAAGAAGTGACTTTGCAAAATTATGAAATGAGTTTGGAGTGATTAATGCCAGAAGGTTTATTTTGTGAAGATGATCTTCACTGGATTTGGAACCTATGTGGCAGGGGTTATCCAACATTCCATAAACTGCAGAAATAGAAATATTGGGGAAGTTCTTTCACATAACCTGGGACAGACTTAACACTATGAACAGGAGTGCAATGAAAAGGAATAAAGATGAAGATGAAGGTGGAATTAATATGGTCTGAAAAAAAAATAAAGGGAATCTGGAAATATATTAAGCAATAAATGTAGAATCTGGCAAGATAAATGAATAAATGAACAATTTTGGAAGACTGCAAACTTATAAAAACAGTTAATATATGAAATGTTAATATAATGAACTTCCTGATAATAGGACATGACAAGATAGCCAATTATCATGAAGAAGACAAACAGACTACAGGCATCTGAAAAAAAGATATAGAATAATTGGGTTCTGTATGGAAACCAAGGAATCAGGCACAACCAGGAATACAACAAATAAAATATGAAATGAAGTGAAAAGAAAAGTAATTCAACATAATATTATTGTAAGGTTTAGGACACATACATGACAGTTTGTGAAGGACTATGGGTGGAACTAAAAAAAAAAATGTTAACCAATACCCAGGTTAAGTAATGTGTCCAAGTATATCATCTTAAATTCTCATATGCATATATGAAAAAGGATAACTGGAAGAAAATGGCACAATGAGAGGACAGTGGATGTTAACAAGCATATTTTATTCAAAGGCTCTAAATTTAGCATTCACAACCCTCCTTCCTCAAAGTAGTAGCCAATAATACTGCTAACCCCTCACACGTATATTCAACTTCTCTCTCACTTCGCCACAACGAAGATCCCAGCAGCATTCAAACATTCCGTCATCATTCCTCTACTCAAATTTCCTAAATCTACAAGTCTAAGGACTTCAGACCCATATCTAATCTATGTCTGATCACAAAAAGAAAAAGAAAAAATAAAATCAGGAAAACTATTTTATGAACAACTCATGCGATATATTAATAATTATGGCCCTCTCTGCGAAAACTCATTCAGTACCATTACTGGTCATACAAAATTAACTAACACATTATAGAACGACATAAGTAATGGTCTCTTCTCCACAGGTATATTCACTGACAATGACTATCGCCTTTGACACAACCTTCCCCTCCATGAATTATACAAATTAAACTTTGGCAACAACACAATCAATTTCAAAGCTACCTAAAAGAAAAAAAAAATGCTCCAGGTTTTTGCAAATAATTTACTGTGTAAAAATGGTACTCTGAATATCAGATATCCCCAAGGCTGTAGTCTAGGGAATTTTCTCTTTTCCATCTTTATTAATGATAATACATTTGAACTCCAAAACCATAACCTAGTTAAGTAAGTGCATTACGTTTTAATGACAGAATCTAGCATGACATATCATCCCTACATCATAAACTTCAGACAAGTCTCTCAAAAGTTAACCCTCCTGGCTATATAACAAACTCTTACTAAATGCTACTAAAACTAATGTAATGTTTTTTTTTGCTACCCCCCCCCCCCCCAAAAAAAATAATTGGCTCTTGCCTCCATTTCTCTCAAAGATTATAATGGAAATGTCAAACCAAATGCCACTCAGCAAAAGTATCCTGGGTTCATAGTAGACCCTTCACTCATCTTCTTTCTCCATATTGAAAATATTACTTCAAAGGTATCTCTCATCTACTACTGCCAAAATACCATTTTAGCCATCACTAAAAACAAACTAACACCACAACGAATATGGTCTACCATTTCTCTGCCAGCCCTCAGTCAGGAATACTCAAAAACGACAAACTGAAAACAAAATATTTAAATTTGCTCTGCTTGGCAAACAGGAATATGCATTATTGCAACCTACTAAAACAAGTTAACTGGCTTCCTATCTTCATGTTACTTTGACTTATGAAAAACATCAAACTGGTAGTGTCCCTCAATCCCCAAAAAGGCTACTTTTACCTAGGAAAATTACCTTCCATTAAGAAGTACAAGGATAAGGGTTTAACACTCAAAAAACAAGATTCAAGAACAACATAGGTGAAAGAGCCTTCTCCAAAATGGGACCTGGCACACGGAGCAACCTTCCTAGTGAATTCAAAAAAACAATTTCAACAGTGCTTCAGAGTTGCAATAACTGATCACCAACATAATGAGTTAATAGTAAATGTGTCTGCAAAGAAGGTTAAACCTAACAATCTCTACTAATGTTTAATTTTTCAACATAGTTACTTAGGTTACTCCTCCTGATTATTTCACCATTCAAAGACATCTCATGAGTTTTTATCTTATTTTCTAACTCTTCTCTTAACTGCTAACTTTTTTATAATACTGTCAAGCTTTCTTTTAAATAATACATTTGCTTTAAAACATTTCACAATGTTAAGTGCTTGTGTATCTAACTGACCATGTTTTCCAAGCACCTTAATTGAATTATCACGTGACATAGGCAAATTTACATTTGTATAAAAGTAATCACACTATAATTAACACAACAAACATTTTACTTTATATCTGTTGCTATATATCATACAACCTAAGCAACGTTACACAAATTATTCAATTTCTGCCCTTGTCTCTTTTTTTAAACAAGAAGCATCTTTACTGAACCATCACTTACTACACAGGCAATCATACATTTATACAAATGAAAACAAACCACACAGACACAATCCTAGTTGCAAGTATTTTATATCACAATCCATACTGACACACTCCCAGCTGCAAACACTATACATCACTTATAATGTACCCAATCTGCCACCTTTTAAACCTCACTCATCCTTTGTATGTATTGTTCCCACAATTCCCATTTTTTTCCCTAAGAAGTTTGCCTACTCTTTTCTAAATATCTCAATTCCGGTTGTTTTATCTCTGTTACTTATTACAGTCAATACTTCTAGTATAGTTGGTTTAGATTTTGATTACCACTTTCTAGCAATTGCTTTTGGGCGGCCACCATTATTAGACACAGCAAGGCCTTGCCATGACTATGCAATTCTTATTCTATATCACAGCTCAGAAAAATCACCTCCCTCATCAGACCAATCTGCCCACCCAGCGTCTCCAACTATGCATCCCGCAGGGAATCCTTACAGTCGCCAATTCACCCCACTCACAGAAAATATGTTCCCAATTACCTCTTTCTTCCCCATCACACCTCCAACATTTGCTGTCTACCAGAGGAAACATTCTCTGGAGTCTACTTGGGGTATAAACATATCTATGTAAACATTTCCAGGCAAAAATCCTAAATCTTCTAGATTTTGTTGCATATTTGGAAGACATACATATGTCCTCCCACTGTTTCTTTGTGAATTGCTTATCCAGTCTCTCTTCCCAATACTTTCTATCTTCCTCTGATTGATTCCTACAGTTATCATGCAATATTTCATATGCTCTACTAATTATTCCTTTTTTAATGGCAGCTTCTGTTCTAGATTGTATTAAAACCTCTACCAGTATTGGTCTTTCGTTTAGGACTCCACTATTTCTTTCTCTTTGCCTATACTCTGATATCAATCCCTGATAACGAAGGCAATCTCTAACCTGTAGTCCAAATAAATTCTTCACATCTTCCCATTCTGTCATCTTTCCCGCTCTAGTTATTTGCTCCGAATACCTTGGTTCCTTTGCCAGTTTTCTTTAATAAATTCCGACCTCCTCTTGACTACTGTCTGTATCCCTAATTGCAGTCGTCCCTATCGGCAGAATCTCTTTTCTCCATTTCCATGTTAGCGTAGTTATTAGAAAACTTTCTGCTACTTTATGGATATAATGTTCTTCACAATTACTGTTATTCTCCTTAAAGGCCTGCATCCAAAATCCCAGTCTCTCCTTGTTCCTTGAGCTTCCATCTTGTATTCCCCTGTTCTGCTGGAAGAATCAGTTTATCCTAACTGATCATTCTTTTAAACAAAAATCATCTTTATCACATAGGCAAACTTAGATTTATATAAATGAAAGTAAACCAATCCCAGTTGCAAACATTATACATTACAAACTGTGCCAACACAACTGTAGCTGCAAACATTATACATCTCTTTTAATATATCCAGTCATTGTCAGTCTGCTATTACATAGCTCATTCAAATCCTGCCTTTTTTTAAACCTTGTTCCTCCTCTGCATGTATTGATCCTATATTTCCCATTTTTCCTATGCAATTTGCTCTTATCCTTTTCTAAAGATCCCAGTTCCAGTTGTTTTATCTCTGTTACTATCTTCTCTACTTCTAGTAAGGTTGGTTTAGACACCGATTTCCATTTTCTAGTAATTGCTTTTTTGGAGACTATCATAATTAGACTTGGCAAGGCATTAACTATTTCTAGGCAATTCTGATTCTGTATCATAGCTCAAAAAACATTTTCCTAGTTACTCCAATTTGCTCACCCAGCATCTGTGATAGAGCAGTCTGCAGGGAATCTTTAAAATTGGCCAACGTATTACACTCCCAAAATATATGTTTCCAGTTACCTCTTTTTTACCCATCACACCTCCAACATTTGGTGCCTACCTGAGGAAAAATTCTTTGGAGTCTACTTGGTGTATAAAATACCTAAGTAAACACTTCCAGGCAAAGATTCTAAATCTTCTAGATTTTGTTGCATAATTGGGAGACATACATATCCCATCCCACCATTGTTTCTTTGTGAATTTCTTATCCAATCTCTCTTCCCAATCCTTCCTAATATCCTCTGATTGATTCTTACAGTTATCATGCAATATTTTATATGCTTTACTAATTATTCCTTTATTAATGGCAAATTCTGTTATAGATTCTACTAAGAACTCTGTCAGTGCTGGTCTTTTGTTTAGTACCCCATTATTTCTTTCCATTTGCCTATACTCTGATATCAATCTTTGATATGGAAGGCAATCTCTAACTTGCAGTCCAAGTATCTTCTTGGCATCTTCCCATTCTTTTACCTTACCCTCCGTAGTTATTTGCTCCCAATACTTTGGTTCCTTTGCCAGTTTTCTCCAATATATTCCTGCCCTGTTTTGCTTATTTTCTGTATCCCTAATTACAGTCATCCCTAGCAGCAGAATTTCCTTTCTCCACTCCCGTGTTGGCTTAGTTCTTAAAAGAGATCTGCTACTTTATGACTATAATATTCTGTATGATTATTGCTGTTCTCCTTAAAGGTCTGCAACCAAAATCCCAGTCTTCCCCTTTCACCATAATCTCTTTCTGCTCTGAATTATAATTTTCTGCTTGTGCTATGTACAGAAACCTTAACTGTGTTAATCTGAAATACCTCTTCAGTTTGGGTAATCCCAATCTGTCCTGTGTTACTGAAAGAATAAGTTTATCCCACTTGACTGTTGCCGTCTTCCCCTCCCAGATAAAATCCTTCAGCTCCTTATTAATTGCTATACACAACGTCTCCTCTGGTTGATAGAAATATGCTTGACCTGCGTATAAGACTAAAGGGACTAAAAACATTTTAACTGTTTCTATCTTACTATTCACATCCATATAACAGAACTTCAATTTTCTCAGTTTTTCTATTATCTTTTGTTTAGTCTCTTCCCACATATCCTTAGCTTCCACACCGGTATCATTTTTAATCCATATTCCTAGACACTTCATTTTATCATGTCCCAGTAAATATGGATATTGCTGGACCAATTCATATGCAGATACATAATTTACGTCTATTGCTTTTGTTTTAGCTTCATTAATATTGTACCCCGAACAGGTTTGAAACTGTCTCAACATGTACCACAACACTGTAATGTCCCTTTCTGTTTTTGTCAGATTTAAAACAGTCATCTGCAAAAACAGCTGCCTCTTCTTGACTACTATATCAATTATATCCTTGAATTTCTGAGTCCCTCATTTTCTTTGCCAATGGTTCTAAATATAATGTAAATAACAAAGGGAAGCGAGGACACCCCTGCCTGGTTCCTCTGCTCGAGCAGAGATGATCAGAAAGACCCCACCAACTTTAATTTTTTACTTTGATCCCTCATATATCTTCCTAATCAACCTTATAATTTTATCAGGGAATGCAAATGCTTCCACTGCTCTGCTCATAAAACCCCAGATTACTCTGTCAAATGCTTACTCTGCATCAAGACTCACCAACAACAGTAGTATTTTCTTGCATTTTGCTTCCCTCTGGATCATCACTATTCTGTCACTGTTGTCAAATGTTTGCCTCCACTCCACAATACCACACTGATCCACATTTATCAATTTTGGCATCACCTTTGCCATTCTTTTAGCTATAATAGACATAAACACTTTATAGTCCCGCGGTGGTGGTGCTGCGGTAGCGTTGTCGCCTCACAGTGAGACGTTGCCCGTTTGATTCTCAGTTAGAGCGTCTTCTGTGTGTCGACATGCGTGAATGGGCATTCCTTCGTTGAAGGTTGTGCTTTAGGCCTGGCAAGCCAGCACGTGAAAGTCTACTGCCAATCATTAGCGGACCGGAGTTCCGCTGTGGCGACCCCTAACTGGGAAAAGCCGAAAGACACAGACATAAACACTTTATAATCATGACTTAGTATTGAAATGGGCCTGCATGAAGCTGGATCTGATGGATCTTTACCCTCTTTAGATATTACAGCTACCACTGATTTCTTCCTGGATGTTGGTACTTCTCCTCCTCTTAAAATACAGTTAAACAAAACCTTCCAGATCTTTATCAGTTTCTTCCCTCCTAGCTTCCAAACTTCCACAAGAATACCATCTATTCCTGGGGACTTTCCTGTAGATTGGTTATACATCACCCTTTTTATCTCATCTGCTCCTATCCTAACTGTAATTGAGCCTCCTCTACCTCCAAAACTGGCATACTTAATTCTTCCATAAACATTTCCATTTGTACCTTTTCTTGAATTCCATATTTCTCTGCTTTATACAGACTTTCACAGAATTTCCAAAATACTTCTAATACCTTTACTAGATCCCTTGTTATCCTCCTTGTTACAGGCTTCCTAAGCTTGGTGAAAGCCCTTTCTACTTTCTGTTGCCTTAATCATTGTGCTAAAAGTTTTTGTGCTCTAGAGTTAGTATCGAAAAACAGATGCTTAACAGCAATCTTTCTGAACTCATGCATATTATCAAGGTAACCCTTTATTTTATGCTTAGCATTCTGCAGTTGCTCCTCTTGTTCTGTGAGATTCCCCCTATTCTGCAATATTTTAACATTTGTCAGTCCCTCTAAATTCTTACTACTTCTTTACCATAGCTCCCTTTCTATTTCATGTTTCTCACTAGCTAGAGTATTTGAAAAGGGAATATTCCAGCTAGATATAACAAATACACTTACCAAAAGGGTATCGGCGTTATCTTCTGCCAGTACCAGCTAACTAGTTAAGAGACTCCATTACGCTGTTAAGGATTTGTATGCAGGTTAACTTGGAAAATGTTGCTGCTTGATGGGCTTGTTTGTAGGAGTCGTTTCAGCTACTTTAATGTTAGATAGTTTTACAAAAGACACTATTAGTGGCGAGCATCACCTAGAGTGTTTTAAAGATATTTTGTAGTTTGTAAGGCATACTTATAGGACCTGCAACAACACTTTTTTTTAACATAGCATTATCTGATAATGCATACATTTCTACATTTAATTGTAAGCAGCACCTAACTGGAGCCAAGAATGTTCCTATGACTTTACCACTGGTATTGGCTAACTGTGGCTGCGTGTAGCATGTGGTATGGATTTTCAATCCGTAGCTACCTGTTAATGCTCAAGTGAATTTCAGAGTTGCATGCAGTAAATGCAACGGCTCAGTAGCGTGTGTACTGTTTAGCATTAGAACCACATAAGAGTGCGTTTCTGGACTTATTTTTCATAAAACAGGGTTTATACATAGTAAACGCCATGATTTTGTAGAGCGTGTACTGTACAGCCTTGACTCACATTAGAATGCGCTCTGGACCCTCTTATACATAAACACTTTACCGAACGTTGAACAGTCCCTCTTTACAACAGTAAAGAGTATTATCTTAGCGCTCTAGCTATTCTTACCCTAAATATCTGTCTGAATTCTAAAAGCCTGTAAAGGGTCATGTTACCCAGCTGAGTTGGCGTACTCACATTGACAATATACATGTTATTAATGTTAACTGGAATAAGCAAGTCCCGTGTTTGAGTTGAGCTGCCCTTTGCCTGTACACAAGCTATACACCTTGCTCCTGACCTTATAACTGATATTTACTGCCTGTGTGCCCAGCTTTTTGTTTTCCTTGAATCATACTATGTTGACTACATGACAATGCTAGTTGCTACTGGAATGTGATTGCTATGTAATTGAATCTACCCAACTCTGTATTTTTACTTGAACTTCAATATGTTGAAGAATAGCTACTAATTGCACCTCATGTTTGTACTAGTATATAGGTTCATAGGTTGGTACTGGGCTATCTGCCCGAAGGCATATATTAGCCCAGCCATGTTGTGCGGTATTCACCTCCCCTTCAGTAGTTCCCTAAACCCTTGTACTAGCAGCTAGTACCCTTGGCCCCTATCTAGTAGTGCTGTTGGTGTGATCCTCGGTGTGAACTTTCTGTTATGCTTTACCTTAATGTTTGTTACCAAATATCTGTGCTTAACATCCTACTTATCTAACCTCTTTGTTTCTCTCTCCCTTCATGCAAACAGTTGTCCTACCTGCTCGTAAGGCATTATAACTGTGGACCTACCCTGTCCTGTTGGCCAGCAACCTCTTATCACTAACTGCCGTCTTCACCCCAAACCAAGGATTTGCCTCTTCTCTCGCCCTGTGAAACAGCCCCTGAAGAATAATAAAACTGAAGAAAGTATGTGTTATACGAATTCTGTCAACAGAAGTTACATTGTATAATTTATTGTAGCTCTTAAAGCATAATCCCCTGCTAGGGCGTCCAGCAGCCACTATCACCCTTTTCTCCTTCCTATCCCTCTTTCTCTCCTATACCCTTGTAAATACACAATATTCTGCCTTCTCCTCTAATTCCAGTTCCAATACCTACTACCTACTAAAGGGAACTTCTGTAACTAATTTGACATTGGCCACTAGGTGGCGCCTTTGTCCTAAACTATCCTTCTGTCTTGAAACTCTTCTCTCAGAAACTTATCTCAAGCTTGCAGAGCTATAGTCTTACACTATCCCTATATCTTCTTACTCTGTATCAGCCAACTATACCCCCTCTTATCCCTACTATCAAGACTACCATCTACCACCTTTCTCCACCTTTCACTTACCTTAACAAACAGCTCTCCACTGATTGTTCTCCTAGAGCTCACTCCTTCTGTGGCTCTACCCGCTCTGTTTGCCCTGCGGGCTCACTCTGCTCCCCTACCCTGCCCCCAAATCCCACAACTGCCCCCAGTGCTTCTACATTTATACACACTGACCACACCCCCTGCAATCCAATCAATCACATAGACCAACCCCTTAAAGAGCTAAAGCCTACCTCCCACCATTTAATCTCTATTAACACCCATCCCTATATACTTACCTACACACTACAACTTACAATGTCACCTAACCTACATATATACACATTAAACCCTTACTTCTACTATCACTTCTATCTATTTTAGCTATACCCTATATACTTACTTCCTATGAACACCTCAACCACCTACACTTTCATAACCCCATGAAACAAACCTCTACACCAGCATTCATCATCCCTTATAGCCACAATTATACATCCTATCCACCAAAGTATTTTTCATCCACATTTCATACTCACTCACATCACATACTACAGTGCTGGAACTAAAAAACACCATAACCTAATATGTAAAGGACTAACACTCTCTCTTGCAATATAAGTCCACTCCCTAATTGATGGTGATATACACCCAAACCCTGGCCCAAATTCTTCCACTTCCATCAGCACACCAAATTCTACTAATTCAGACCTGGTCAACAGACCCTCCAACTCTCTCCTTATAGCCCATCTTAATATTCGAAGCATAAACAATAAAGTTGCTCACCTACATGCCCTCATAGATGTACATTCATTTGACATCCTCTGCCTCTCTGAAACATAGCTCAATTCAACCATACAGGATACTACAGTTATTCCCCCTGGCTATAGCATCTTGAGACTGGACCGTAACTCTAAGAAAGGTGGAGGAGTAGCTATCCTATATAAATCTGAATTACAAATCACTTCCATTGATTCTAAACCTCCCCTAACTAGCAACGCTGAAATTCATCTCTCTAAATTTCAACTCAACAAATGTAAATCCATTTACATTATCTGTATTTACCTTCTCCCAGGCAACAATATCACAGCATTAGAAGCTATCCTAAGTTGGCTGTCCACCACCTACCCACAATAAACCATAATACTTGGTGACTTTAATATTAACTGAATGTCTTGCACATCAGAACAGTCTTCTTCACACATCAACCTACATGATTTTATACAAAACATTACACTCCCTACACTCCCCACTAGAACCAATAAACATAATAATAACAACAGCATCCTAGACTGGATTCTTAAAACAGTCAAAACCAATCTTATAAAGTAGGGACCCTCCCAGAAGATATAAGTGACCACTCACTCATCTTCTTAATCAGTTATAGACTGATATGCCCAACCCAACCATACATAAAAAAATAAGATGTAATAAAAAGTTTAACACTGACAGCTTTCAAAAAGAACTTGCAGCTTGTGACTGGTCACCCCTGAAACACCTACCATTAGGCAATGCTGTTAAATACTTTAACTCTAAATTTTTAACCATTCTAGACTACCATGCCCCAACTCGTATAGTAAGAACTAGGTCTAAACCAGCCCTTTGGCTCACCAAAACTACCAAACAAAAAATCCTCCACAGAAACAAACTATGGGCTACCTGGCGTACAACCAAAAACCTGGCAGATCAACTAATATTTAGACAACTAAGAAATGAAAAAGCCATATTGTCAGAGAAAAGAAACTATTACTGC
This sequence comes from Protopterus annectens, assembly GCF_019279795.1. Lineage (NCBI taxonomy): Eukaryota > Metazoa > Chordata > Ceratodontiformes > Protopteridae > Protopterus > Protopterus annectens. The sequence continues at coordinate 924,622,359 of NC_056747.1, forward strand.
CAAATCCAACAGACCAACCAAAACAAACCTCAAAAATTCTGCTCAGGTATAAACAAACTCCTGCACCCAGGTCACACAATCACACCCACCCCCTCAGGCTCCAATCTCCTTAGCCCCAACCAAATTGCCAATTCTTTTAACACTTTCTTCACAGACACCATTCAAACTTTGGCCAATCAGCTATCCACTGACACTGCATCTCCTTCTAATATTATCCCTAATAGCCCCCCAATATTTCATTTCCAACCCATTCCTACATCCTTTGTCTGCACCCTAATCAAAAAACTTAAACTCACCACCCTCACTCCAGATCTATTACCTGGAGAATACCTGCAAAAAGCAGCCAAAGCTATAGCCTACCCCATATCCATCCTCATTAACAGAACTATTTCTGAAGGAACTATTCCAACTTTTTGAAAAATCTCACATGTCACCCCCCTGCATAAAGGTGGTAATTCCAAAGATTTTTCGAACTATAGGCCTATAGCCATATTATCCCCTCTGGCAAAAATCATGGAGAAGTGCATTCATAAGCAACTATTAAACCACCTCCTAGCAAACAACCTATTAGCTACCTGCCAACATAGATTTAGACCATTTCACAGCACCTCTTCTGCTCTTCTTTCCTTCACCGATGTCATTAATAAAAACCGTAATAGCAACACTCTTTCTTCAGCCCTCTTCATTGATCTGTCAAAAGCCTTTGACATGGTCAACCACCAGCTACTCATAAACATACTTGGCAACTTCTCACTGGATCCACTTGCTATACAATGGTTCCAACCCTATCTAAATAATGGGCAACAGGCTGTACTATAGGAAAACAACTTGTCTTCACACTACCAATTGCCCTTGGAGTCCCTCAAGGCTCCATATTGGGTCCTCTCCTCTTTTCTATTTTTACTAATGACCTACACACTGTACTACCTCAAGCCACCTGTATCCAATATGCGGATGAATCTACACTAATATGCTCAGCCTCCTCACTTTCACAACTGCATTCCCTAACCCAAGACACATTTAACACAGTAGAGAATTGGCTCCTTCAACAATGTCTCATCCTGAACCCAAAAAACAAAACAAAAATGCTACTATTTACTCCCACCCGCAGAGCTCCCCCCCCACTACACTTCACAATCACATCTAGCAATGGTACAATCATATCTCCAGACTCTACTACAAAACTACTTGGAGTACTAATTGACAACCACCTCACCTTTGAGCCACATATTAACAACACTATAAAAACAGTTAACAAAATACTAGGTTCCCTCTATAGGATCAAACCCTTTCTTACCCCACTAGCAAGGACCACTATTGCCCAGACCCACCTTATCTCAATCCTACTATATGCTTTCCCTATCTATACCAAACTATGCAAAAGCAATCTGAACAAGCTGGCTAGCTCCTACAATAATACTGCCATATTTGCAACTGGCTCTACCTATAGAACCCATCATTGTAACAATCTTAATCAACTAGGGTGGTTAGAATTGCCAAATCTTATTTTATCAAACCAGCTAACTATTGCCTATAAGATACTGTTTCATCCTACATCTACTCCAATACTAATCTAATCACCCCCTACAATAACCTGAAAACCCTGCGCTCTTCAAACAAAATAATGGTAAAGATAAGTAAAACCAACAATCTGGCTGGAGATTCTCTATTCTCTAACACAGTGGGTAAAACCTGGAACTCCCTTCCTACTGATCTAACCTCCCTACCTTCTACTACCGTATTTAAATCCAAGCTCAAACCATACCTTAAATCACACTGGCTATGCCCCTGTGCAAACCCAGACTAACTTCCTCCACTGTCTCCTGACCCTTTTCTTCTCACTCACACAAACTAGCTATTCCTTTTCTACTAACACCTTTGTCTGTAAAACCATCTGAAAGTTCAAATAGTGCTCAATTTTACTTACCTACTATTTTTGGTTGTATGTATATTCATACATGATATGTTAGCTTAGAAGACTTTTTCCTTACTCTTAAGCTAAAATGTATTTACTAGTATTCTCTTAGCTAAAATGTATTTACTAGTTAAATTTGTTAAATCTTAGTAATGTACTTATCGTGATCTTTTTTCTGGAATGTGGAGCTTTTCTACCCGGTCCTCCACTGAAAATGGACATGTATCCAGTTGGACTAGCCCGGTCAACAAATGTAAAATAAAATAAAAAAAATAAATAAAATTTTCACCCTATTTTTAAATGCCACTTAAATTTTACCCCACTCCCTAGCTACAGTTTCAGAAAAGTTTCTATCTTCTCTAATAGCTCCTGAATAATTTCTACCACCTATTCCTTAAATTCTTCTCTTTATAACAGACAGGTGGGAAAGTGCCAGTTTCTCAATTTTATTTCATTACCCAGTCTTTTTATTTTAGTTATTATTGGTGCATGATCTGAAATATGGGTGTATCAAGATTTTCAATTAAATACACGTTCCTGTAAAATGTAAAGTCTTGTTTAGCCTAGACAATTTACATGCAAAGAAAATCATGCACCACTTATATAATACTATTAAGAAAAAAATGTTTTACTTAAAGTTAACTTTCTCTCCTCTTCCTTTCTCTCGAGTGTGTTTCTTAGGCGGCACAGTGGTGCAGTGGTTAACGTTGTCACCTCACAGCAAGAGGTTCTCCGGTTCGATTCTTGGCTGGGGTGCCTTCTGTGTGGAGTTTGCATGTTCTCCCTGTGTTCACGTGGGTTTCCTCCGGGTACTCCGGTTTCCTCCCACATTCCAAAGACATGCATCTGGAGCATTTCTCCCCAGGCCTCCGCTGAAAACAGGCTCTGTGGAACCTAGTCAGACTTTCCCGGTCAACAAATGATAAATAAAAAATAAAATAAAATAAAAAATTAGTATCCCCATTACACTTAAAAATAACTGATATAAAATTTACTTTATAACATGCAAAGAAAATCATGCGCCACTTATATAATACTATTAAGAAAAAATTTTTTACTTAAAGTTAACTTTCTCTCTTCCTTTCTCTCGAGTATTTTTCTAAACATTAATGAAATGTATTACGACATATGCTTTAGAGTCCCCTACAAGTTTAACAGAGACTAAAAGTCCAAAATTTCCAGATTTTCTTGTTCCTTCCTGTTTCACGAATATAATTATTGCTTTGTAATCCCACATTTGTCAGTTTCCAAGTTATTGATTTTAGTCTAGAAATATTAATGACATGAAGTAGGACATATGCTTTAGAGTTCCCTACAAGTTTAACAAGGCCCAAGAAAGTCTAATATTTCCATATTTGCTTGTTCTATTCCTGTTTATCTCCATCTCCAAAACCCTGTTTTGCTTCATCTGCAGTGCACTTTGATGTCTTCAGTAATGCTTCACACAGAAACCTACTTAACTGTGGCACTCAATGCGGCATCTGATTGTTTTGATAGAAGAATAAGGAAACGTCACATCCATCCATTAGCACTCTAAAAGAACAGGAAGAATGGTATACAGTACCCTTACAGGAGAAATGTGTGTCTTATCAGATAGCCTTCATAATGCATTCATCCTAACTGTGCTGTATTTGGAACTCACAACTGGGGAACCAAGATGTAGCACCTTTCAGGTAATTTCTGTAAAAAATAACTATTCATTGCTTGAGGTAATTAGCTGTATAAACCATCTTACAAAAACGGATTTTAACAGAATCCAGTGGAATAAAATAACTCAATCAGATCCAGAAACTCTACAGCAGTCTGTGGTCAGTATAAAAAAATAGCCGACAGACTACCTACATTTGGGCTTCTAGAGGCACTTGAAAAAAAAAAGGAATATCTCATAGTTTCTACTGAATCTCTGTGCAAAATGTTAAATTATGTTTTTTCCTTCTTTACAGAGAAGAGAAGACAGTGATATCTACAGATACTTCCTTGTTCTGAGACTTTTTCAACAGCATCTGTTTTCTGGGAAATTTGAATTGTAGTATTAACTTTGCACTTCCTTTATTAATACTATTTCAGATTCAACAGCTTCTGTGGTACTGATAATCTGCTTTTGCAGCAGTTTATACTGTGTGTGTGTGTGTGTGTGTGTGTGTGTGTGTGTGTGTGTGCGCTCAAGTGCAAGCTCGTGCATGTGCGTTGCTTGTGCTGCATGGATGTTTGAAGGGATAAATACCACGTATCTTGAAAACCTATTTAGCTTTCTAACTTTTCAGGTACTGCCCAATACATGGCTTGCAAGGAACACCTATTTAACAACAAGATATTAACAGCCTCACATGGATCTAAGTTTTTTTTTTTTTATGGATGCCAATACAAACAGCAGTGCAGGGCTTCATGGGTCAAGGTGGGAAGGTACCACAGACTATTGCCTGAATTAAGAAAGTGATATCTTTATTACTAAGTGAGGCAGTTGAGGCCAAATGGCCTTCAGAAGATAATTAGCAGTCTAACAGTAGTGTTGACAAAAGAAGTGCTATTATAAAGATGTAGTGTCTGAAGGCAGACCTTCCAGATGACCATGCATACTTGTATTTTCTACTGCTTAAGGGAAAGGGAACTACTGTAAAAATGAATGTTGAGAGTACACTACAGGTACAGAGTTGAAAACTGCATCTTTTTCAAGTACCACTAGTTAAAAAAGGTAAAAGAAAACTAAAGTAGCGATCTGATCACCTCCTTCAATGCTATTGACCCATGGTTGGCAGATGCCCAATTAATCTTGAACGCAAATAAAACTAAACTCATGCTCTTCCACTCCTATAAATTCAAAACCCAATCCACTTACTTCAAAATCACATACAGTAATAAGACTTTGATTGAACCAGTACCATCCACCCAACTTCTCTGTGTTGTTATTGATCAAAATCTGAAGTCTGACTTACACATTGCCCAGACTGTAAAAAAAGTACACAAGAAAATAGGTGCCTTATACAGATGCAAAAATTACCTAACCACAAACTCCAGAATATACACAACCAGAACTCTTCTGTCAACTTTACTATACGCCTCACGCATCCTTACCAACCTCTCCAAATCAGACCTAAGCAAGTTAGATGCCTGCTATAATAAGATAGCTAAATTTGCCACTAGCTGTCCTCCTAGAACCCATCATTGTAAGGCCCTAAGACATCTTGGTTAGAACTACCCCACCAACTCATTCTCATGCAACTCTCTACTACCCACCAAATGCAATACAAACCCGATAAAACACCAGCTCTACAAGGCCTCCTCAATCCCCATATAAGTAACCGTCCACTATGATCCACTAATAAAGCTCTAATTGAAGAAACCAGGAGTAAAAATAGCTCAGGTAACTCTCACTCCTACTACACTGCTAAACTGTGGAATGCCTTACCACTTGAAATAAGAACTATAACTAGCTTAAAAAACTTCAAGCATCACATTAAAGCCCACCTCACCAATTTCTGGACATGTACATGTACTGCGCATGGGTAGCCCAAACCATGGAACTAGTTGATTTTAAAATTTTAATTGCATTTGTAATGAGCATTGAATTTAAGCCATATGACTACCTTATTTTGTTTTTTGTTCTTTCTCACTGTTAATATCTGCCAGATTTTAAGTCTTCAGTTTGCTATGCTACCTGTATATAAGACTAAGTATCGTAATTGCACTCTTATTGTATACAATGTCAATACCTGCTACTACTGTAAGAACTGTCTTCTAGAAGTATTGCTATACAAGATTATTGGTCTTGTCTCCCACTTGACCAATTTATTCTGTTCTAGTCTTTTTACCGTTATGAATGTCTGTTACTATTTTTTTTCTTTATTGTATTATACAATTTCCTTTCTACTAACAAAATAGTTTACTAACAATGGAGCTTTTCTCCCCGGGCCTCCGCTGAAAAAGGGTTTTATGCCCAGTTTGACTCTCCTGGTAAACAACTATAAAATAAAATAAATAAATAAAATGTGTTAAAAGACAATGACACTAACCAGACAAACACCAAAAGCATGTGCAATTATGCATAACCAGGAATGTGGGCAACTGGACATGTGACAATGCAACATCAGTGGAAGAGTGTGTAGTAATGTTTTTGAATCTAGAGCACAATGAGCTTCTTCTGGAACTAGCTGGAAAAATCCAAACAGAGAAGAAAGTTCAGAGATACCTCTTAGACTCCATCGTAAAGGTATAGTGGGAGATTAAAAAAGCTGCAGGTGGTAGGCGTCACAGACACAGATACAGGCTTTATATCTGCACCACTCCCAATAATTAATATGAAGTGGTCAGTGACTATTGACTGACAATATGCACTATAAACTACTACACAATATACACGTCTGGCCTTAATAGTGCACAGCTAATATGGGCTACTGGTTTGAGTTATGACCAAAACCTGCCAGACTCAAGTAAGCTTTACAAAGAACAACTGCAGAGCAGAGTTATGATCAATGGCTGTCCAGGACTTCATCTGCCAGTGTCCTCCATGGCTATCTTCCCTTTACTAAGATAAATTTGGTCAAGATAATTATGCAAAAACACACACATAAACACACATACCCCTACATACACTCACACAATGTTTCTCAGCAAGGACAAATGCTACCTTTCCAGTTCCAGCTCCACTTTTCCTATCCTTACAGCAATTCACTGCCCTCAGCTAGGACCAATCTAGCACACTGAGAACAGGAATACATTTGCTCTCACATAAGCAAACTGCAATGTAAATGATAACTACAACCTAAACAGTTACTCTTCACAATGCAAAAACTAATTGTCAGTGTCACCAAGTTCAAATATCCTTATATACTAATAAGCTACCAGCCACAACCTGTTGAAACGGATCAATGAAATAAACTTTTTAGCTTGAAATACTAACATTAAAAAACAGCAGTTTGTAAGATTACATATACAGTAAAACATCTACTTGTACAGGGAAGACTAAAATAACATATTTAAACAGCTGGCATTTATAGAAAAAATACATACACTATTTTGGTCCTACAATAACTATTAGCTAAAATATTTACTGTATTCTACCTGCTTCTGTCTATTAAAAATATTTATCATTTATAAGGAAACTCAAGATCAATCATAGACGCAAGTTTAGTCTAATTTAGTTTCTAGTCTCGAAATATTAATGACATGAAGTAGGACATGTGTTTTAGAGTCACCTACAGGTTTAACAAGGCCCAAGAAAGTCTAATATTTCCAAATTTTCTTGTTCTATTCCATCTCCAAAACCCTCCCCGGGATTCATGAAGCTCGGCGCAAGGCCGGCGTTAGACTTGCGCCGACCGTGCGGCGTGTAGATGGCGCTGTAGCGTCAAATGCATATTAATGAAGGCACACTGTTGCCATAGCCACGTGCATAGGAAATGAGCGCGAGTGCATAGGGTGTGTCGAAGTGCCACACGGAGGCGTGGAAATGTCAGATGTCAACGTGCAACCTAAAATGCTTGCATATAACAATTTGCCTGCAATAGTAATCACACCTGTCAGTGTCCGTGGATACGGAAACGTATGCAAAGCATGCAAGGCAGTTCTTGCGAACACAAAATTAAGAAGCAAACACAAATGCACGGTAGGGAATATAGAGTCTCCATCCCCCGAACAAATGACATTGAAAACCATGTGCCCGTATTCTAAGGTAGTGTAGATAGTTATACCAAGTGGAAGTGAAAGGCAACATGTTAGCGCACCGCCAATAGCTATGTCTAGCCCAATGGTCAGGGTTACCAGCTGTCCCACATTGTGAAGGATAGTACACAGCTGGGCAGATGTGTCCATACCAAAACCATGATAAATGTAAATATCTAGCGACCGTATGACAGAATTATATCCCACAACGCATGTAATAGTCACATACAATATGTATGTCCGTATGTAACATACCACATGTTACAAGAAATAGAATAAGCAAGAAAACGAAACAGAAGGAGCATATAAACTGCTACAACAATAAGCTAACACGTAGGCAGAAAGGAAAAGTATCATCCATAGTGTTGACCGTGGGTATGTGTTGTCCTGTAAAATCAGATATGTGTCCGGAATATATCCCATCCTAAACGTATGAAAAGGTGGCACCCTACCAATGGTCAGAGCAGTCGGCTAAAATCCGCCCATATGCGGTCCAAGCCGTACTTGTCAGGATGTGTCACAGCTGAACGGGTATTACCCAGGTGTACCAACCATGTCATGAACGTTAAGTATGGGCGTGTACCTATGTGCGTGATGTACAGCATGTGGAAGGTGAAACATGCCAGGGTAAGTCCACACAACCATACAGGTACCTGACATATGTAGTGTATGCAATGTGTTCCCTTGACCGTGTCATGGGCCATGAACCAAAGAAGTGATGGATGGACTGTCAAGAATATGTGTGTGTGTGTGTGTGTGTGTGTGTGTGTGTGTGTGGGGGGGGGGGTAATGGTATAATCCACAAAGGCGAACTGTGTTGGATGCAGAATAGGTGAGCTGGAGGTGTATGAGGGAGCAGCGGGTGAATCAGAAAGAAACACAAAGAACAAGTATACACATCTGCAGTACAACCTGACAGGCCATACTGTAGAACACAATCACACAAACATATGAATATTAAAATGTGCGATACAAATGTACAGAAACGTCACTGGCACATACCCACAGAATGGTCTGGATGGAACCGGCCCATTCAAATGCAACACACCTGGATGCATAATTGAATACCCATCATCCCCTCCACAGCACACAACCCGCCCCCATACCTGAACGTCCACCAAATCCAGCCATACTCGGCCTACTAGCTTGGCGCAGCCATATCTACACATAGTGACCACAACTCATATGTAGTAGGCAGTGTCACCCTAGGCAGTTTCAGGATTGCAAACTATGTATCCCTTGCATGTAAAACCCCATCACATTTTCGTAAAGCCAAAGGAATGGATGGTATTGGTCTTGTTCAATTTTTGGATATCCCTCATGGGATAAGTAACCTGTGTAAACATCAGACTGGGTATCAGGACACGATGTCCAGTCCTGTAGACATCCAGACACAAGTTGAATGTGCAGTAGTGGTGCACGAGACCTGTCCAGCCCTAGCCGGTCATGCAGAACTTACTACCCAGGATCAAACACCTGCCCGTGACGCACGTTTCCCCACATGAATAATCGAGAGAATATATTGTACACATTCACATAGCGGCACTTGGAAATAGGGTTCATAGGTTCATAGGTTCATAGGTTCATACTAGGCTATCTGCCCGAGGGCATTTACAAGCCTAGCCCATAGTTTTGTGGCTTACGCCACCCCTTTAGTATGGGGAACTATACCCATTATTTTGCTGTGCCTCTGTTGAGCAGTGACACTGAGGTAATCCCTGGGGTATATCTGCGATCTCCCATCCATTGGTCAAGATTTCTCTTGAACAAGGCCAGCGAGGTGCTCTGCCTCACATATACCGGGATTTTATTCCACAGCATAGGGAGTCTTTGGGTGATGAATCTATCCCTCCAGCACGTCCTATTAATAGCCGTGTTGAGGTTTAAGTCTCCCGCCCTTGTGGCTCTGACGGATCTAGATTTTTGAGGTGAAGCATATTCATCATATCTGGGTTTGACATGGCCTTGTATGTTAGGCAAAGGTCACCTCTGAGCAAGCGTGGCGACTGAATAGAGCTGGAGTTCTTTCAGTCGGGCAGCATAGGACAGATGTTTGAGACCCTTTATCCTTTTGGTGAGGAACTTTTGTGGCCTCTCCAGCTGCTGCAAGTGTCGGGTCAGATACATTCCGAATGGGGCATTGTACTCAATCATTGGTCTGATGAGTGATGAGTATAGGGAGACTATGACCTCCCTTGATCTAGATGAGAATCCCTTCATGATAAGGTGGGCAATGTAGAAGGTCTTCCTAACTACTTTAGCTACATGGGTGTCGAATGACAGACTACTATCAACCTGGGTCCCCAGGTCCCTGATAACTTCTTCTGTACTCAGTGGATTGCCACCTATTTGGTAGCTAGGGTAATCTTGTTTTTCCCGAAGGGTATGACTATGCATTTTTGGCATTTAACTTTAGGCCATGGCTCTGGCACCAGTTATCCGTTTCTGTGAGACCCTTCTGAAGGATATCTGTGTCAGATGTGTTTTCTACTATGGCCCAGTTTGCAGTCATCTGCAAACTTTGTCAGCCATAACCCTCCTGTGTTTGCTTGTACTTGGAAAAGTAGATGCCAAACAAGAGTGGGCCCAGGACTGAGCCCTGTGGTACACCACTTGTGACAGGCTTTGAGTCTGACATGGCGCCAGCAACTCTGACCCTGTGGGTTCTGTCACTCAGCCAGTTTGCAACCCATCTTGTGATGTATGGGTTAACATTTAAGCTGATGAGTTTTCAATGATACCCGAGTGGGGTATTGTATCAAAGGCCTTCGCCAGATCGAGGTAGGCTGTATGGACTGCCTTTCCTCATCAATGGCTTTGGTGACTGTTTGAAAAAGTCAACCAAGTTTAGAAGGCATGATCTGCCTTTGACAAAGCCAAACTGGGATGGATCCAAAGTCTGCAAATTCCCTATGTCTTTATTTATGAGGTCCATTATGATCCTCTCCATGGCTTTGCAGATAAGGCTTGTCAAGCTAATGGGCCGGTAATTTCCAGGGTCGGTGGAGGCACCGCCTTTGTGAAGTGGGACCACAGTTGCAGTGTACCACTCCTGGAGTGCGTATCCAGAGGTAAGACTATGATTAAACAGCTGTCCTAGCTGTGGGTTTAACTCCTCGTTGAGTTCGTGGAGCACACAGCCGGGGACACCATCAGGTCCCATGGATGCTGTGTTTTTTGCTTTGGAGAGAGCAGTTCTCACTTGGGCGTTGGAGATGTTTGGGGGCTGCAATCGCTTGGTATAGATATCTCTCCTTTGGGGAGGGCAGAAGTTTGCACTGAACCTGTCAGCCAGTATGTTGGCAATGTCTGTAGGATCAGTAATCTTCACATCATTTTGAACTAGTTCTGAGCATATCTGGGAGTTTCCTCCCAGGTTTCTAACATAGCTAAAGAAGGCCTTATGATTGTCTTTTGAGTCTTTAGCTATTTTTCTCTCAAAATTTGCTTTGGATGATTTTATGAGAGCTCTTAGTTTTTTACTTATAGTGATCAAGGGTGTCTTACCTTTTAAGGATTTTGCTCTATCTTGTAGTAGCTTCCTCCTTTTGTTGTAGAGTTTGTTTATGGCTGGGGTCCACCAGAGTGGACGCTTGCCTTTGGTACAAAGAGTCTTTGTTTTGCTTGGGATTGCCTTATCCATGCAGTCCTGCAGGTGCTGGTAGAAGGCATTTGTAAGTGATTCAGCGGCTTGAGTACTGTTTTCCGTCGGCTCGGGGGCCTTAAAGGAGACCACACTAGTGATTAAGGCGCTGACGTAAACAGGCTACCTCCTGACCCACTGCGTGAGGGACAGTCACTGTTTGGGTAGGTGTGTCCTGACCATCAATGATACTATGGCAAATGTCCTGTGATTGTAGGAAATAACTATGTACCATACTGCATGTAACAGTTGCCTAAAGCAGTCATGTCTGGATATAAAATACGTAATTCGTACAAGAAACAGACTAAGCAACTAAAGTGCTAAAGGAATAGGCTCTCAGCTAGGAAAATAATGAATGTTCTAAACCCTGCACTGACTGTGGGTATGTGTTGGCCTAAACAATCTGGTGTCTCCAGAATATATCCCATCATGTACATATGAAAATGTGGCAACCCTACCAATGGTCAGAGCATTCGCACAATAACTGGCCAGCCTTTGAATCACTCACAAAGCCAGGGACCTTTGGAGGAAAGGTGTTGAATGAGGATGACTAATGACAAGAATTAAGAGTAATAGACGCATTTAACTGCAGAAAATAAGTAGTAATACATATGTCTCCAAATCTGTCAACACGTTTCAAGTTAATAGTACTAATATTGTAGTAGTGTCCGTGAATGTCCCTGATTTGTCATTGCCTTGTCCCTGTCACTATTGAAATTAGTCCGCGAGTATCACAGAGGTCCGTACACATATGTACACCAACCAACTGTCACATTTGTTGACAGGACTATTGCATACCTGTAGTGAATTCATAAGTGATGTCCAGAATAATATTAATCGTGTATATGAATGAATGAATGAAATAGTCAAATGTGAAGGGAAACACCCCCCCCCCCCACCCTGTATCATGTAGTGGAACCACCCCCCACAATATATTATGTAGTGCCGACCAAATAATGAGGTCAGAGGTGCCCAAACCCCTGCATCTGTAAACACAGGTGGAATGTTAAAATCGGGACCAACTCTGCCCATGTGCTACATCTGACATTTGAACAGGTACAGGGCAGTACTGGTCACCAGTCGGACAAGCCTAAACCCGGACCAGCACATGAACACCCTGACAATCAAACACACGTATGTGCCAGGACTATAAGCGTTGGAGTTCTGAATATCCTTGGAGTGAGCAGACATGCAGCACGGGTCTAGAGCAGTAGGGAATAGGGAATGTTGTATGTGTAGTACCGCGGTTTTCCCAGCAGGAGAATGGATGCCTGCTGTGTAAGTGAAGCTGTGAGGCGTATGTTAGGGTAGCTATGAACCATGGGTATACATATAAATGAAGTAGAACACCAATAGTGTAGTGGTTAGAGCATCCGCCTAACGTAAATTCATTCCCGGTTCAAGTACGACTATAGCACATATCACTTTCTTGTGTAATGAATGCCTCTGTGCTGTAAAGCCAACATTTAAACACATAAAGGTGAACGTGTGTTTCGCATGGGGACGTTAACCGGATTCCATCAATCAAAGTGGAACTGTCATAATGAATAAGGCACACCTAAACACAAAGACGTGGCAGTAAACATATGTAACTCACAATAAGGATATGCAAGTGCGCCTGCGCGTGTGTAAGCAGCTCCCACCATAAGAAATGTATGTTGTTTTGTTCAGATGCAACTTATATATGTATATATAGCTATATAGATGTGTGTATAGATATATATCCACAGACATAAAATAAAGAAATACATGAAAAGAATTAACAATTAAATATACATATATATATAGAATGAACGCCGAAAGGAGAAAGCATACAAATCTAGAGCAACTAAGGTATTATACAGTGCTTGCAGTGTATGTCAGATAAAGCTGCCCAAAAGTGAGCAGAGCACCGCTATTCACACCAGAGGCAGGGTCATAACAGTGGGCATAATATCGTTGAACTGCTATGTCAACATTACATACAGGCGGAATGTATTTCATGTTGTGACCACCTACACATGTAACCTGCAAATGGCCGTAATCCATAACACCAGGAAAGGCACGTATGTGTAAATAATACACGAGGCAGTACAAAATGTGTGTAGGGCCCCTAACGGTTTGGAGAGGTCAATGTGTAAAGGTGTGTCATGGCTGCGATATCATGTGGATAATGGCTGTTACTTGTGGAAACTCAACACAGGTGGGTTGGAGGAACTATGGCTATGCCATTATGGATACAGGTGTGCCAGGGTTGGTTGCGCCGGTTCCAATGGAGCGGCCCGTGTAGGTCAGCTAGTATGTAGAAGCGATTCTCAGCTAGAGCGTCTTCTGCGTGGAGACATGCATGAATGGGCGTACCGTCGTTGAAGGTTGTGTGTCAGGGCTGGCAACTATGCACGTAAAAGTCTATCAGCCAATCACTAGCAGACTGGAATTCCGCAGTGGCAACCCATAACCGGGAAAAGACGAAAGACACAACAATATGCAGACATCAATATGTTGACGTACATTCTCTGTAACACATGCACTCCATTTATTGACATAAATAATATGAATATGCACAGACACAAATACAGTAGCAGGTATACTAGGCTGTGTAGACGAGGAATAGGTCAAATGACACTGTATCACAACACACTTATCTGCAGTACTCCATACTTGAACAAAGTGCGACATCTGTCCGCTGTATAACGTGCTATATACCGATTACAAGTTAACCGAAGTGAAGTGTCGGTGTCATAATGACTAAGGCAATAGTATGCTGGTGAAGCAGAGATAAAACCCAATATGCATGTGTAAGTGTGTTTCTACGGGAAATGTATTGGTCAACGGACACACAGATGTGTGTATATATATATATATATATATATATATATATATATATATATATATATATATATATACACACACACACACATATGGAAACACTTTACAGAATCGAATTACTGACATCTCGAATGTCATATGGTCGAGACCATATGATCGAGATTTCAGTAAATCGAATATGTGAAGTTTTAAAAAATAAACTTTACTTACCTTAAAACATTACGTGCACACAGAGGCAAGGCTTCTTGTATGTTCTGTGTGTACGTACTGTTTTTATCTTTTTTGCAGTGTTGACAGGAAGTGGGAAATCTCCCATTTTGCGCTTCCGCATACAGCGCAATATGGGAGATTTCCCTTTGCCCCACTGTAGCATGATCTCGGAGTTGGTATATTTAAATAGGGGGGGGGTTTCATTTTAGAAGTTCGAGTTTCCAAAACTCGATGTTTTGGTCTCGACCATATGAAGTTCGAGATTTTGGGAATTCGAGCTTCTACAGTGAATCCACACATATACATACATGCATACATACACACACACATATACAAATATATATAAATATATATGTATGTATATATGTATATATATATATATATATATATATATATATATATATATATATATATATGTGTGTGTGTGTGTGTGTATGTATATATATATATATATATATATATATATATATATATATATATATATACATATATACACATACTACATTTATTGATATACACATATACACAATATATATATATATATATATATATATATATACACACACACATACAACATTTATTGATATATACACATATACACAAATTATATATATGTCATTGTAGATATACACATGTACATAACTAGTTTACTGTACAGCAGGCAATTACGGGTAACATATGTTCAGACTGGGCATATGTTACTGGGAGGGCCAATAAACAAACGTTTACCCCCACACCGCTCAGCTAGGCCGGTGAGACATACAGACAAGCAATTAAGGTAAATACACCGCTGCTTTCCAAACCACCAGCAGGAAAGTACCAGTGGGAGAGATCTGCAAGGTCTACACTTTAAACATGGATAACGGGGTCCCTTCCAGGACATCAAAAATTCACTATACGAGTAGCCTATGGTCATTGAGGCAAGCAGGATGTAGCTGTACACGGAACAGTAGGTTGTGCAAGTGTGAAAACACATGTGTTGACAAGATGTACGACATGTGTCCCGAGACGGGGAGAGTGGGCAGTGTGTAGGGGTGTGTTCATACACCAGCTGCACTCACTGTAATCATGAGTCATGAGTGCTGTAGAGGGGTGTCAGGTAGGTGAATCATGGGTATACAATAATGGGCCTAAGTGTGCAGGTGTCGGTTGGCAGAGATGTAGTAGGCACGTCCAGCGGAAGTAATTAATATGCCTATGTGGCCATTGCTGACGCTCATAACTCCCAAACATGAAGAGCATATCTACTGGATAGTCCGTAAGCCATTTGGGGAACACATAGGGATTATATCAGTGCCCTGTACCCAATGATCATGGACGTCCGTGATTATGAATCAGAATCCAACACAGTCCTAACTAAACCCCGCCAGAACTAGTGATATTAGGTCAACAGATGGTGGAATAGACATAATGCCTGACAGCATATCTCTCTCTCTCTCTATATATATATATATATATATAGATATATGTGTTACTGTAGATATACAGACCGGGCATATGCTACTGGGACGTCCAAGAAACAAACGTTGCCCTCCCACACTGCCCAGCTAGGCCAGTCAGACATACAGACACGCAATAAAGGTGAATACATTGCTGTTTTCAAAAACACCGGCAAGAAAGTACCAGTGTGAGAGATCTGCAAGGTCTACACTTTAAACATGGATAACGGGGTCCCTTGCGGAACACCAATAATTCACTTTACATATGAACCCGTGGTAATCGATGCGAGCAGGATGTAGCTGTACACGGAACAGTAGGTTGTGCAGGTCTGATAATTAGAAGTTATGTACTCACCATAACGTTCCATCTGAGTAGGTGTATTCATTTGTCTGCAACCTGTGGGTCATGGATCCGATATCGGATCCGAACCGGCATGGTTTACCAGCTATGGATCCGAGCTCTCAGCTCCTCCCCCTCACCCATAATGCCCTGCTCTCCCTACATGACCTCAGATCGAGTTTGCCAACAGCAAGAACACCCTGAAAAGGGTAACACACATATTATGCAGGAAACTGAAAAAGGCCAGGAGGATAGGAGGGCGGGATGGTTGCAGACAAATGAATACACCTACTCAGATGGAACGTTATGGTGAGTACATAACTTCTAAATCTGAAGTAGGAGAGTCATTTGTCTGCAACCTGTGGGACAGAGTCCCCAGCTACCTGAATCTTGGGCGGCCATCATGGAAGGATATTCCGGAGCACCACGGAGCCAAAGGATGCTCTACCCCTAGATGTAAGATCCAACTTGTAGTGGGAAATAAAGGTATGAGATGAAGC
This sequence comes from Protopterus annectens, assembly GCF_019279795.1. Lineage (NCBI taxonomy): Eukaryota > Metazoa > Chordata > Ceratodontiformes > Protopteridae > Protopterus > Protopterus annectens. Next base: position 924,638,872 of record NC_056747.1, read on the forward strand.
CCAAGTGGCTGCTGCACAAATATCATCTAGAGGAATCCTAGCCTTAAAGGCGGCCGATGTAGAGACTGACCAGGTTGAATGGGCATGTACACCCTCCGGTGCGGGCCTTCCAGAAGCTTGATAAGCCACTTGATAAGATGCACTGTGAAATCCAGCGAGATAATGAGACTTTAGAAATTGGCTTGCCCAAATTAAATTTAGCAAAGGAAATAAACAACTGGTTGGATTGCCTATGACCAGCCGTCCTGTTTAGATAAAATCTAAGTTGCCTGTGAACATCTAAGGAATGAAGCTTGTATTCACCCTTGTTTTGATATTTAGGAAAGAAAACAGGGAGGTTAATGTATTGATTAATGTTTGCTTCAGAAGCTACCTTAGGAAGAAAGGATGGGTTGGTCCTGAGGTATACACGGTCCGGATGAAAGACCAAGTAAGGAGGTTTGGCTGATAATGCTTGAAGTTCTGAGACTCTCTTGGCCGAGGTAATGGCTACTAAAAAGGCCGTCTTGAAAGATAAAAATTTTAGATCTACCGTAGCCGCTGGTTCAAGGGGAGCGGTCAAGGCCTGGAGGACCAAAGAAAGGTCCCAAGGAGGAACCACTTGCTTTACAGGGGGCCTGAGAAGGAAAGTACCTTTTAGGAAAATCTTACACAATTTGGCAGACATCAGTGGACTGGAGTCATGACCAATATGATAATGAGAAATTGCATAAGTTGTACTTTGACCGTGGAACTGCTGGCACCATCATTAAAAAGAGTGGTTAAGAAGTCAAGCACCAGAGGAAGGGGAACTGTGAAGGGGTTTAGGCCTAGCTGCTCCGCCCACAAGGAGAACCGTTTCCACTTACTGCGGTAGACTTTCCTAGTGGATGGTTTATGAGCCGCCACCAGGATGGCCTTAACAGGGGACGAAATACCGGGAGTCCTGATCAGGAGTGGAACTGGAGCAACCAAGCGGTCAGCTTCAGGTTGTCCAGGTTTGGGGGTGATAAGCGGGATGGATGAGATATCAGATCCGGAATGGGATCTAGAATCCAAGGAGGATTCACTGAGTGAGACCTTAGGAAAGGGAACCAGATCTGTCGAGGCCAGAATGGGGCAATGAGAATCATTCTGCACCCCAACCGAGAGGCTTTCTGAAGAACTTGGAGCATCAGAGGCAAGGGGGGATAAGCATAAAGAAGACCGGGTGGCCAAGCATGCACCAGAGCGTCTCTTGGGGTACCTCCGGGAGGAGGTATTAGAGCAAAAAAACTGTCGCACTTGGTGTTTGAGGGAGACGCAAAAAGATCGCAACAAGGAGTTCCCCACCGTGCGAAGATGCGTTCCGCTACCTGAGTATTGAGAGACCACTCGTGAGGGGTGAGAATGGTGCGACTGAGTTTGTCCGCTAGGATGTTGGACCGACCCGGAATATGCGTTGCTATGAGAAAGCGGTTGGTGGAGATTGCCCATTCCCACACTCTCATGGCTTCTCGACAAAGAGGGTAAGACCTGGTTCCTCCTTGTTTGTTGATATACCAGACAACAGACATGTTGTCCGATTGAATCGCAATTGTTCCCAAGGGAAGAAAGGCCTGAAGTGCTAGCAACGCTAGGAGCACTGCTCTCATCTCTAGAACATTGATATGCAGTAAGGTCTCTGAATCGTTCCACGTGCCTTGGACCGTCCGGCCTGCAAAATGCCCCCCCCACCCGAGGCGGGAGGCGTCCGTGGTCACCGTGGCGAGAGGGAGAAGCACAAAGGCGGCCTCCGTGGAGATCTGGAGAGTGTAGCCACCACAGGAGGGACCGCTTGCAAGCCTTGCTGATCGCAATGGGATGATGCATAGGAAGAGCAAGATACGACCACTGAACTAGGAGTGTCCATTGAAGGATGCACATATTGAACCTGGCGAGAGGAAGAAGCGCTATAGCTGCCGCCATGGACCCTAGGGCCCTCAGGACCAACTCCGCCGGAACTGAGCTTGAGTGGAGAATGGCCCGCACCTGGAGTTGCAGATTTTGAATTCTGTCCACAGTGAGGAAGGCTCTTAATCTCCTCGTGTCTAACCTGGCACCTATAAAATCTATGAACTGCGTGGGTGCTAGGTTGGATTTTTCTGTGTTTATTGTGATGCCCAGACGGGGAGCAAGATGGAGAAAGGAGTCTCGTGCCAATAGTAGTAGATGCCTTGTTGGAGCGGTGAGAAGCCAGTCGTCCAAGTAGGGAAAGACCTGCACCCCCTGAAGCCTCAGGTGGGCCGCTACCACTGCTAGTACTTTGGTGAACACCCTGGGGGCTGTGGTGAGACCAAAGGGAAGGACCCGGAATTGGTAGTGACTGGCTCCCAGCCGGAAGCGGAGAAACCTCCTGGAGCGCCTGTCCATTAGTATATGGTAGTACGCATCCTTGAGGTCTATGGAGCACATCCAGTGATTTTCTCCCAGAAGGGGGAGAATAGACTGCAACGTAACCATCCGGAATTTCTCTTTGGGAACTGTCAGGTTCAAGAGTGAAAGGTCTAAAATTGGTCTTAGATCCCCCGTCTTTTTTGGCACTAAAAAGAACCTGGAGTAGAACCCTGATCCGATCTGGTCTGGGGGGACGGGCTGGATGGCTCTTTTCTTTAGCAGACGGCCAATTTCTGCCAAAGCGGCCTTCCACTGACCGGGTGGAACGTCGGGGAGGGACTTCAATTTTGGCATGTGACGAAACGGGATACGGTATCCCCTGGATATGATTTGGAGGACCCAGCGGTCTGATGTTATGGACTCCCATGCCGCTAGGTGCTCTGAAAAACGTCCCCCGACTGCCTCCGGAGTGGAGCAGTCGGGCAACCCTTCAGGGCTGCTGCGCGGGCCGTTCAGAGAAGGGTTCTCTGGACCCGAAGTTCCTGGGAGCCCCTCTGCCCCTGGGGCGGCGTCCTCCCTGTCCTCCTCTGCCACGGAAGGACTGGTTGTCCGGAGCGGGCTGGGATTGCTGCGACTTCCGGAACCACATCTTCTTCTGGCCCTTTTGGTTCCTAGAATAGGGCCTCTGGGGCACAGAGAAGCGGATTCCGACGGCAGACAGCGTCTTGCCGTCCTTTTCGCTCTGGGTCAAGGTATCGCGAACAGATTTGCCAAAGAGGGCAGAACCATCGAAGGCGTTCGCAAATGGCTTGAAGGGCTCTGTAAAATCGCAATGACGGAGCCAGGCCTGACGTCTAGTAACTAGGCCTGCCCCTGCGGCTCTAGCGGCACCTTCCATAGCGTGGGACAGTAACCGCATAGAGGTATTAGTGACGGACCTAAGAGTGGCCATGCGGGTGGAGTGCAATGCTTTGTCCTCCTCCGACATGGACTCTGGGGGGGGATGCAGCGTATTCTTTAATAAGATCGCGCTGCATCCTAATCACATGTGCCAGGTAGTTCAGCGCTCTTACTGAAAAGGTCGCAACTAAACATCCGCTTCCCCAAGCGGTCCATCATCCGAGACTCCTTGCTCGGGGGATGGACTGAGGGACTCTCCTGAGCAAGTTCCCTCTTGGTGGCAGCCGCCGTCAACATGGCATCTACCAGAGGCCCCTTACTCCAATGGGCACGGTCAGCCGGGGGACTGAGTATACGGTCGGGCCTTTTTGGGATTGGCTCCACGGTGTCCGGTTCCTTCCACGCCCTGGTGGTAATGAGGTCCACCAGGGGTCGGCAGGAGGGGACACCCAAGAGGTAGATGGGCCCGCTTCAAATGCCTCCAAGAACACGGACTCGTCAGAGGAAGACTTAGGGGCAGACCACCCCCCCCCCTTATGCGGAGCATTTCCATGATGTCTCCAAATGAGACATCCTCAGGGGGTGATCTTTGGGAGCCTTCCCTTCCTCCAAGTCTGTGTCTTCTGTGAGAGACTCGGGAGTCAATGTGCCTCCTTTGCACGTATGTTTGCGGGGGCATCCTCCGGGGGCTGTCAGAGGACTCCTGCGAACAGTAACCTGTTCCAAAGGAACAACTTGGGGCATAGCGGGCTGTCCCAAGGGCCGGATGGTGGAAGCCTGACCCAGTGCAGATGGAGCGGGGCGGACGGGCGAAGCAAGTGCCGGGGTCCGGAGACCCTCAACAGGGCCCTCTCCACTACATCAAACGCCGAAGGGAGCCGACCTCGACCAAAGGATCCGACAATCGGCTCTCCCTCGGATCCGAGGATCGATCGGCGGCGCGGCGCGGATCCGAGGGACAGTGCGCTCCGACACAGACGCCCGAAGGAGCACTGATCCCCGGATCCGGCTCGGATCCAGGCTCGAGAGGTCGGATCCGGCACTCGAGGGCAGGGTCGGATCCGGTACCGAGTACTGTCGGCGCCGACCCACCCCGGCTCGAAGCTGCTCGGCTCCAACTGCTTCGAACCCGGGTAGCGGGTCGGAGAAGGAGCAATAGGTTTAAAGAAAGGGGTTGAGCTCCCCAGGGGGGGGGAGGCAAGGGCACTCCCATCTGCATCTGGGCCTGGATGAACCTTCTCATCATCCGGTCCAGATCAGCGTCTGATAAGCTATAGGTCGATCTCGACGAGGCTACCGAGGTAGGCCTTGAGTGCCTCCTGGATAGCCTCGACGGAGATCGGGTCTCCTCCTCCTCAGGTCCCGGTGAAAAGCACACGGGTGACCGGAGCCGAGGAGGGGGAGAACCAGCAGACAAGGAGGCCGGAAGAGAAGCCAGCTTGGCGGGCCGAACGGAGGTCTCGCCCGCCGCTTATGGTGCTTCTCCCTCCGGTCCTTCTTTCTAGCTTCCCTCTCCTCCGAACCACTACAGGGAGGTTGAGTCCCAGGAGGAGGAGGGGGAGCCGGAGAGGAGGTAACCGTGGACACGGTTCCCCCCGAAGGAGCAGAGGTCGGAGCCGAGTCCGGGGGCAAAAGTCCCGCCAGGACTAGCTTAGACCTCCGCTCCTTCAATGCCCTGGGGTTGAACCCTGCACAAATGGAACATCCAGAAGTGAGGTGTTCAACCCCAAGGCATCGAACGCACTGAGTGTGGCCATCAGCAGGGGAAAGCTTAAGGCCACACTCGGAGCACTTCGAAAAAACAGCCTTAGGTTGTTCTGACATCCTAAGAGCTTACAATTTACTTAAACTAAAGGTAAAAAGCAAAAGTAAATTAAACACACAACAGGCCCAAACACACACTACACTACCAGCGAGGGGAGGGAAACTAAGTAAAAATTATTAAATAACTAAAAAAGATTAATTATCAAAAAAAGGAGCCTAAACTTTCACTCAAACTTTCAAAACAATTAAATTTAAACACTGAAAACACTTTAGATAAACACTTAGCTGAGGAGCTCGAGAACACCAATCTGGTCACCAGCGTGGCAAACTAGATCTGAGGTCATGTAGGGAGAGCAGGGCATTATGGGTGAGGGGAGGAGCTGAGAGCTCGGATCCATAGCTGGTAAACCATGCCGGTTCGGATCCGATATCGGATCCATGACCCACAGGTTGCAGACAAATGAATCTCCTACTTCAGATCACATGGTTTGACAGAATGTACGACATGTGTCCCGAGACGGAGAGTGTGTGCAGTGTGTAAGGGTGTGTTCATACCCCAGCTGTGCTCACAGTAAGTATGAGTCATGAGTGCTGTAGAGGGTTGTCAGGTAGGGGAATCATGGGTATGCCATAATGGGCATACGTGTGCAGGTGTTGGTTGGCAGAGATGTATTAGGCACGCCTCGTGAAAGTAATTAATATTCCTATGTGGGCATAGCAGACGCCTATACCTCCCACACCTGAAGAGCACATCTACTGGATAGTCCGTAAACCATTGTGGGAACATATAGGGACTATAGCAGTGCCTTGTACCCGATTAGCATGGACATCCATGATTACGAATCAGAATGTAACACAGTCCTAACTAAACACTTCCAGAACTAGTACGTTTAGGTGGACAGGTGGAGAAATACATGTAATGATTAATGAATACATGCATGAGTCATGTACAGGATGTACCTCGACAAATGTGAATGAATACATATGTCCTGTGATTGTCAATGTGTCAGGTTAATAGAACCAATCATCCAAATGTGTCCCTCAGGGTGTTATGCAGTGTCCCTGATACAAGTGTTCATTCTCCCCCATTCGTATGTGAGGTCTGCTAGTGATGGAAAGCGCATATTCTGCCAACCACCATAGGTAGATGATAGTATAATAGTGTGGGGTTACCACCTGTCCACCTTTGTGAGGGACACTCTGCTCTGGGCAGTTGTGTCCTGCAAAATGAATGTTATGGCACATGGCCTGTGATATCGGGAAAACAGTTCATATATTGTGTGTAGTGGTGTCATAAAATGATATTGTTGTATCTGAATCAGGTACATGTTATAGGAAACAGTAGTAGCAACTATAATGCTACAAGAATAACCTTAACATATGCAAACCGGTGAAGTAGTCAGTATACTACTGGCTGTGGGTATGTGTTGCCTTGCCAAATGTGACAGCTCTACATATAGGTCCTATAGGGCTGTCACCTTTCCAAATGGCCGAAGTGGAAGCTGCTCTGTAGAAATGTCAGACATACCAGGTCAGAACATACCTACAGCCATGCATAGTACAGAAATATACATAGTCGCACAAATCAAAGCCTAGTCTAGCAGCATTCAGGTTGCTTATGCTACTTCACATAACATATAGATGTGTCATGTATACAATAACCGTTACATGCAACTATTACAAACACGTAGAATATAATATTGTCCTGTAATCGGGACATTAGCTATAGCTAGAGTATTGTCGCATGACACATATGCCTAACGAGGGACTGTCCCATGCAAAGTGGGAAAGGTGTTACACCTAGAATGTGTACAATCTAAAAGGTGGAAATCCTACAATAGGTATGCGGTAGCATGACCCGGCCGAGAGATGCGTTTCCCAAAACACATTCACATGTCAGCATTGCAGAGTATCGGTTCCCATGTATCAGCCAGATGGGAGCAGAGTATATGAGAAAGACGCATATTATATGATGACGTCTCTGGACAGGCCGCCGAGTCCGTACAGTCGAACGCCTGCCGTCGCCTAATGTTTAGCCATACCCGATACTGTAATCATGTAGTCCGATGTAATAGGCATCACAAGGGATCGCGCCCACCCAGCATGAGTGACAAATGGAAGCACCAATGTCGGTGCACGTGCAAGTGAGTGAGCGAGCGGGTGTATGCGTGTTTGTTTACCAGTATGCGAGTATTGCACTGTTAAAGAAATGTGGAGTCTAAACAAGTATAAGGAGCTGTAACCAGAGGTCAGCAGTGCTTAACAATGCGCAAACCCATGCACAACCGCTCCCACCGGCTGGAATGTGCCTTACCCACTCCATATCCAAAGGTGTCATTCTGGACGAAAACAAGGAACCGTCCTTTGCATGTGTTGGTTGCAATACCCTGTGCACACAGCTCATGTGAACTGCCAATACACCACTGCATATATACAGACAATAGACAGTACCACACACATACCATACAGCACAGTCATCCAACAGTATAGCAAGGTACTGGCAGATATGTCCGGACCACTGGTGTTTGTAGACCTGGCCGTTCTGTGTTTCAGTATGTGACTGTTACGCATGTTGTCGACTGACATTACCGTCATGTGTTTGAGCACGCCCAGTATGGTCAACTGGATCGCATGTGTCACATGTCCATATAGTCAGTACTGTGGTGCCGACCCTTGCGTTGTACACAGACAGGTGGCGTGCTGTATCTGCAGGGTAGCTAAGGGTCATGTGGCATTGACTGTTGCTACATTTCTGCACAGCGTGGGGGGACATTCAACTGCATCCACAGTCCTACACAGCACTGGGGGTGGCGCACCTGACTCTCATATGTGTACGTTGGAAGGGGGGCACAGCTGACAGTTGTACACATTTGCGACTACTGTACTGATATGCCAGGTACTCCATTTCAGTGTGTGTACCCACCTAAATTGCTGGTTGGAGGCATACCAGTGTACGTTGGATCCTAGCTTGAATTACCAGGATAGTGGTTTCAGACGTCCTAGCCTTCATAACCTGCATCCAACTGCCTGGCCTGCTGTAGTCTGTGTGTGTGTTTATGGGGGTTGGGGTCATCCATTGGGCATCTCCAGAGGCCATTGTATAGCATTTCCCTGTAGTGGTCTACACCTGTCCAGCTGTATGAGACTTGTGTGGGCTGTATGGTCAGACATCATGTTCAGCCCATAACCTGCAGTGGGTTAGGACACCCTATGTACTACTGGCTACTACTGTGACCCCGGTTTGTGCTACAGATGTCATGGTGCCACTATGGACGTGCACTGTCTGCTGCCCTAACGGTCGGCCACCAAATTCCCTTGTATGCCCACATCCATACCATAGCTACAGGTAAATACACATTCTAATACAACTGCCAATTGGTAGGTTGATTGACTTACCTTGGGGGTGTTCCAGAGTTGAGGATGGTGCTGGAGGGTCGCCTATGTCGGATGCACACAGTGCACTTCCTGTACATGGCTGAGCACAGGTAGTGTCATGTTTGGCATCCCTTGTACTGACTGTGCAAGTCAGAGAGGGTGAAATTCCCTGGGTACCTACTGTGTCAGTGCATATGCCATGTGTTGCCTCCTTGCCAAGGGCAGGTCATACTGTGCATGCCTCCTTTCGCCGACTGGGTCCAGCTCAGATAGTTCCTCCACCAAGTCACACTGTGCCTGTACAGGCCTTGGCATTGGTGGGGGGCTGTGTGGCCCTGCCCCATGCTATTCCTGCTGCAACTGTTACCGCAGGATCAGACTGTGTAGCATAGCACATACCATAACAATTTGTGTGCATGTAGCTGGTGAATACTGCAAGGCTCCATCGGATGTGTCCAGACACCAGAACTGTGACCTCAGCATCCCAAACACATGCTCAATGATTTGTTTTGCCTGTGCGTGTGCCTCAGAATGGTGTAGTTGTTCAGGCGTCTGTGCATTGCTGATGGGTGTAATCAGCCACGACTCCAGTGGTTACCCAGCATTCCCCACTATGTGACTGTAGGGGATGTCCATATTGCCAAAGGTGTGGTACAGCTGCGTCAGATGCCACATATCGGAATTGTCATAGCTTCCAGGGCAGACAGCACACACATTCAGTTTAATGCCCTGTCCATCACATACGGCCTAGCTGTTGGAGGGTATGCCCCTGCAGTGACTGTAGGCCCTACCCCACTCACCGGGTGGTGCTTTGATTTGTACGTGCGTGCAGGCTATAGCACCCAGTACCCCAGGGTAGTCAGCCATTTGGTCGGGGAGATGCATATTGCTTGCCAACAAAGCACGTGTGTTGAGGACATGTACGTGTTCACTGGCATGTGGTGACATGGCGTCTGTGAACTGGTGCAATACTCTGGATGCAGATGCCTGTGAGATCTCCAAGATATCCCCAGTTGTGCATTGGGAGGTACCTGTGGCTAGTATACCTAGGCCAATACATACCTTGGTATCCACTGGTATGGGTTTCCCTCGGCCTCTTCGATGTGTCAGGTGTGGCCAGCATAGTACACCAAGCTGCTGTAGGAAGTGTCTGTCCACCCCATAGCGCTCCATTATCTCCAGCCCATGTAGCCCCTGGTAGGTTATTCTGGGTCTGTAAAGTGTTCTGTCACCTCACTAAGGTCTGTTCGGCAGCATTCACATCCTCACCACCCTGAGCCTCTTGCACATGTTGGTCCATGATGCCTGCTGCAGCCCTTCTCATTTGGTTAGATTGTGTCGAGACATGTCCCCGCATGTGTACACCGGTGGTGTAGAGTGTGGGAGAAACCTGTGTGAATGGTGCCTGGTCACTTTATCGTAGTGTTCATGGGAGGGCTGGCCATGTAATCTGCCGATTGTGCTAATTATCACCTGTCTGTGCAGCCTGTTCACCTTGACTACTCCACTACTGCTGTTATTCCTCCCAATTTCACCAGGCAGGTATAGACACACCCCTAGCTTAGGCGTGTTAAAGCAGGAGCAATCCTGAGGCACAGAACTCCAGTGTACATACAGTATGCCTAAAATCCCTCCCATGCCTTCACCTATATTCCAGTCCTGCACCCAGCTATCTACACACATACACTCTTGGGATTTGCATCACACCCTGGGGATAAACGGGATTCACTATTGTCAACCTCATTTGCATAATATTGTCTTCTCATGCATAGTCATATGACCCATACTGATCCTCCATATTAATAACCACTGCTTACTGTCGCTCAGATCAGCACACAACTGGCTAAAGGTGACTTACTATCACCGTATTCGATGTCCCTTGTTCTTCCCATCAACAAAATAATTGGTCTCTACACGACTAGAACCCGGGACCCTGTACACCACAGACGAAGCACTTTACCACTAAGCCATGGCAGATATACATACATGCCAGGTGATCACGTACAGATCATCCAGCACAGACATTCAATTGTGCCAATGTCTACATATATATATATATATATATATATATATATATATAAAAACTATCTATATATATACATATATATATATATATATATATATATATATATATATATATATATATATATACATATATATATATATATATATATATATATATATATATAGACACACACATATACATATACACACACAGACGTAGATATTGAATTTACATCACAACAGCGGACCACATGACAGCAAAGCATTAGACAAGAATGAAAGGGAAACCACATGTGCCACCTGCATTATGTAGTGGTGTTACTATCAAGGCAAGTGTGTTACGTTGCATCACATGGGTCAGATGGAAGTAAGGGTAAGAGTAGGGCTGCTGACATTTACCCACCAGACCTATTGGCGAATGTATGTGTTGACAAGCCAGTCTCTTGGCCGATTATGACATTTGTGGACACTATATAGGAATGCAACAAAACACACTCAACACATCCTGGAGCTAGCCATTCACAGATACCAACACATAGGAAACATCTGCCAAACACACACACCTGTCATGACTTGGAATCGAACACCTACCTGTCTTTTCTATCACACTACAGCATTACACAGTTACAGAATGCGCTACCGAGATTACTGGAACACAGTACTCCCAGAGGCATACTTCTAGTTGGGTGACATCATCAGCAAAGGCAAAGATGCCGATAGGGAATGTATGGAGTGTGAGCAGTCTAAAAGCATTACTCTGTCCCCAGACAGCTGGAAACACACACACACACACACACACACTTGGCAGGGCTGGGATTCAAACATACACCTAACTACCTTATCTCACTACAGCATTACGCAGTTACAGAACGCTCTACCGAGATTACTGGAACACAGCACTCCCACAGGCATACATCTAGGTGGATGACATCATCAAGAATGGAACAAACGCTGATAGGGATTGTATGGAGTGTGAGCAGTCTAAAAGCATATTACTGTCCCAAGGCAGACGGACACAAACACATGGCAGTGGTATGAGCGGGACAACTGCCTATCTACGAAGCACTATTACAACACTACATAGATACGAGACGTGCCACAGACAGTACACCTTTCAAGACAGTCAACCAGTGTGTTCAATGTAGGAATCCATCCTGACGTGGGGTATGGACATCTGTTGCCTGGATGACCACTATTGCTATACAGGATTTCAATGGTCATGCCCATACACAGAGGCACATAACCGACACAAGGTGTCACTGGGCATGCTCACACACTTAGTAGCACACGTCCGTTTGGAATGTACTATGTGTCCATCTACACAACGGCGTACTGGGCATGCTCACACAGTAGTAGCGAAGGGCTGTCTTGTATGCACACGGATTCTAAACACGGAAGGCACAGTGTGTCGATAGTGAACATTATTAGCACGAACGTTGCACTACATACATCTGACACCGGTCGTCAGTGCTAGATGTGTAGCGTTCGTAATCACAGCTGACAATCCACATCCAACAAAGGGGAATACGGACATCTCTGCAGTGAGGAACACCTGGCATATGGCACAGTTGTGCACAATAGCACTACCACTGTATACCTCAGATTCAGACATGTGGGCCATAAGACCGTGACGGACCGCTCCAGGTGTTAGTGTCTCCACGTACATGAAGGCCACTCACATGTACTGACCAGTACACACTCAAGAACCATCACAGATGTCTCAGGTGCAGATCACAGTGGTAAATGCTGCATTCTACTATGTAGCCCTCAGACATCACCATGTCCTTGGACCAGCAACACACATCCATACATTAGTACAACACCATATGACCAGTGGACTGTACATAGGTCTACAGCAAACTGTGCAGACTACACATGTACTGACAGGGTTCCATCATGTGTTATGCAATGCAATGATACCAGTGTTCATAACCAGGTCGGCTCTACACATAACAGGGGCCCCGGGTCTTATACAGCTGTAACAGATAACTGTTGCTGTACATCACAAAACACTCATGCTTGGATATGACATGCATGTAATTGCCATGGATATGTACATGGCCCCCCCCACACACACACACACACACAACACATATGTACATAGCATAGCTTTTGCTGTCCTCCGTGCAGACAAGTGGCTACAGCAATCACACACATGCACATGGAAGGTAGGTCCATGGCTGTTGAATGCTAACAGTACATAAGGTAGCAATGTTGACTGAGGTAACATTCCCTCTGTACTAGTTACCCATGACAACTATCATATCATACAACAGTCCATGTGTCATGTATGTCATCACACATGTCCACCAATTGCAATGCATACAAACATGGCTACATGACAGGAATGTAGGACCAACACACATGTACATGTAGTGGTGTGCAATCAGCTACCATGCATGTGCAGTAGCCGATGTATGCAGTTCATCTGTGTCAAACTACAACATGCAGTTGCAATGCAGCCCCATCATTGACACCTGTATATGGTGAAATACTGACAGTACGGTAGGATGTACAACAGGTATGGATGGATGTGTGTACATAAAGTGGTGGTCCACCTTTGCAGATGGATGTTTGCTGAAGACAGCTCACAGGTGTGTCACAAGCCGTCCTACCATAACATGTGCAAACAGTACGCTATGTTACTGTTACTTGAAGGTGAAGACATACAACCTACACAGCGGTGAGGGTGTCACTGACTGTAAATCACTTGACACCTGTAACACGTACGTCCTCCCATGTGCATATAGCAGCACAAGTGCCGAAGGTAGCGTCGGTACACATAATGCGGCCAATACTGCTACATGTCTGTCAGCCGTATCATTATATAGCAGGTGTATGATTCACAGTACTGCCATGTGTGTTTGCTTGTGTGACCATATATGCCACATATGGTGGGGAATACATCCCAATTCTTACACACCTCTGTACACTGTTGTAGAGATCTGTACATACTGCAGTGTAGAAAGCAAGACACAGGCAGGGGTGGTGTGTGTATCACACACATGTCAGCTATCTGTATGTGAATGACATTTGTGGACTCCACAGTGTGTGTGTGTGTGTGTGTATGTATGTATGTATGGCTGTCTGGTGCATGGAGTGAGGGTGTATGCTACCATACAGAACAGACAGGATCCCTAACCCCTCATGGTGATGCAATCTACTACCCTGTTGATGCCGTCAGTCTCAGCCTTACTGCCTACCTGTACATGTTCAGTTGTCGCGTCATGTGGGTGCACAGTACTGTGAAGGTGATTACCACATAAGCAGGGGTCCTCACCTCAACACTATCAAATGTGCGTTATAGTGTCATTGACCCCGTGAGTGTGGGCATGTTACTGTGTATGTCTGTGCATGTTCTCATCCTGTAATGTGACAGTGTATTACTGCTACACACTGAGGCCTCATGCTATCAACTGGCCTCTGCCCTTGACATCAGCCAGACTGCTGTGTAAACCCCCCGCACCATGTCACTGTACCTGTGATGTGACCCAGTATGGATGTCATGTCTCTAGCCACTGTAGCCTATTACACAGCTCACATGCTTCTGGATCAGTAGATGTGTGGACATCTGTGGAATGGTAGCCTTTCTAACAGTGAGGTTGAGGCTACATATAGCATGCTGGTATTGCCATACATGCCTGTGAGTACTCCACATTTACACATGGGAAACTGCAAACATTGGTACTTATTGGCACATGCAATTAGACCTTAAGGAGGGAAACAGGGCATGAATACTAACATGCTGTTACTGTTGTTACCAAGACACATACTGTGAACATACAACAATGCATTCTAACTGCAAACACTGTAACGTAATGGCACATGCAATTAGACCTTAAGGAGGGAAGCAGGGCATAATTACCAACATGCTGTTACTGTTGTTACCAAGACACATACTGTAAACATATAACAATGCATTCTAAACCTGTACTACATGGTATGTCTGGTGCGTGTCAACAGTACACAACAAATGTAATATACACTTATCTCACTATTCTGTTCACCCTGTGCATCAGACGATATGAGCATGTCCCTGCACCGATGGTGTGGATGACAGGAATGCGGCACAGGCATCATTATACGCACAGGGTGATAATGTTTGCCAGGGGCATAGGCTGCACCAGTGGATGACATCATGTGTGTGGGTTAGGGCCGGTGATCTGATTGGACATGTGTGGTTGTTATGCATGTGGGTGTTGCAGTGCCCTACAGATGTTTCTGCTGTGTGCGTGTATGTGTGCACACAGTTCTGCTATGTGTCCGGCCTACACAGGGGTATTACTGACAGCTTCAGATTGTACAGACCAGGATGTACAGCTCACTGTGTCCGGCCACGGCCACATGACCTGTGCCTGCCAGGGGTTGCACGGGCACTACCAGGCAGAGGTACAGATTGGCTACAGTCCGATGACACATGTCCACTGGAACCGTGTCCCCACTGGGAACATCCAGGGCCACGTCCACATGGCCTGCTCTGTCCTGGTGTGGACAGCGCAGCACCAGCTGCACTGCTACTGCTACCGGCACTATGGGAGTGGGCATGTGAGGTAGCTCGTTCAGGTTGACCTGCACCAGGTGGTGTAGCTGGCCTACGTCCACATGGCCTATGCCTCACTCCTACCAGATGTTCCAGCACAGACAGCTCATGCTCGTGGATTGCCATGCCACTGTCAAGGATTCCAACCATGTCCCCCAATCGCCTGTCCAGAACGTCATCAATCTGCTGTTGAGCATTTGCCAATGCCTGGATGTTGTTGTTTAAAGAACGGATAGCAGCCCTCTGAAGCCTCTGCCCTTTGTTCTGCCATTCAGCATGTACCTGTGCCATTACAGTCTGAAACATGCGTCGACACCAGCTGCTGCGCTCTGTCCTGCAGGTGCATGTCTGCCAGAGGTCCTCCTACGAGCAGCACTGGCCACATGCCTGTGTGGCACATCTGCAGTCATTACACTGACACCATGGTGTGAAGACACACCTTTTGTAGCCACCACACATTCCTGTTCCAAGCTAACACACGCTAACTATCCTTCCTCTATGGCCACTGGTGATGGGGTATGTGTTGGCATGAGAACTGTGTGCGGGGAAGAGAGGGGATATAGCTGGGATGGCAACCAGTGGCACAGATTCAGCCCCTGACAACCCTGCCTGTACCTCAAGCATATGTTCATCAATGCTAGAGTATGTGGGGACACTAACATCAGATGGACCGCAGGAGGGTAACACACCTACATCACCTGTGAATGCATAGAAAGTCTCTACATTACAATAGAGACACACAGACAGAGACACGGACACACACAAACAGAGACACAGACACACACAGAGACAGAGACACACACACAGACAGAGACACAGAAACACACAGAGACAGACACACAGAGACACCGACACATACAGAGACACAGACACACACAGAGACAGAGAGACACACACACACACACACACACACACAGACACAGACACACCCACAGACAGACACAGACACACACACAGACACACAGAGACAGAGACAGACATAAGCACAGACACACACAGAGACAGACACAGACACACACAGAGACAGACACACACACAGAAACAGAGACAGACACACAGAGACACAGAGACAGACCATGCATGTGATTTGACAGAAGGCATGCAGCATGCATGTGATACAGCAGACTGCATGCAGCTCAGACATTAATAGTGGTAGTTAGCATACATCCCTGGGTTTCGCACAACAGCAAGCAGGTGTCATATCAGAACCCATGCAGTTCACACAATCATGGTAGTAAGCATGCATCCCTGTAATACACCATGTGGACCAGCACAGGTTAACAGTACACATGGCTGATGTGACCTTGACATTAACATGTAGTAGGACATGTAATCTGCTGACGTGTGCATTGACATGCATACATGTCTGACACAATGGTGTCATGACACATGTACAGCGGTGTAATGGGTATCACATTGCAGTGTTGTCTGTATGCCCTACAGATAGAATGCACTTTTAGCAGATGTGCATGAGCATTGAAAGGTAGTATGAGGTATCTACATTGCTATACAGTATGAAGTACAGACACTGTGCCATTGCATGGCATCATGAGGCATCTATATTGCTATACAGTGTGGAATACACACACAGTGCATAGCCATGACTGCGTGCATACACATTACATAAATACTGTGGATTGTGACCCATGTCGCTGAGGTGTATACACACTAAACCATGCTGTGTCATGTGACAGGTCACTGGAAGACCTACGGATGACACCCCTGCACAAGTACTAAAATGTCTTAGCTGCCTGGCAACCGTGTCCACACATGGCAGACTTGTCAATACACCATGTCCCACATGACATTTATGTACCACACACACGA
The DNA here is from genome assembly GCF_019279795.1 of Protopterus annectens. Classification (NCBI taxonomy): domain Eukaryota; kingdom Metazoa; phylum Chordata; order Ceratodontiformes; family Protopteridae; genus Protopterus; species Protopterus annectens. The sequence continues at coordinate 924,655,616 of NC_056747.1, forward strand.
GGTGCACAGCTGACAGTGATGTCCAACAGCAGCAAGAGAAATGTACAGTATCTGTGGCCTGATGTGGTGTCTATGTCTGTGGAAGCTGCACAGGTGACAAGTGTCATGCTGTGACACAGTCATGATGTTCAACACATCTTATATGGTCGAATTAAGTGACACCTCCACAAGCTTTTAGGATATCCAGTGTTCCACATCAACTATATAACCATTCAACAAAGGCTATAGTTGGACCATGTGTGGACAATGTGCAACAGGGTTTATACACATCACATCTACTGTGTGTTGCTACATGTCACTGGCCATATTCCATGGCCATGTGTGAACATGTGTTGGCCAAATGTTTGTGATGGCCATCTATCTCACATGTCTGTGTTGTCCCATATGACATACACCCATAGATGTCAGATACGTCACTGTCCACAGGGTTATGCAGACAAAGGGTTGTATGTTTGGTATGTGGGGTATGTTTTATGAGATAGTGAGACAATGTTGCAGCCAGAACACTACATGTCTGGGACATGTCAGATGGCACATCACAATGTGTGCACCCATTGCAGGGGCATATTCCACAATGGTGAATCCTGTGGGCTGCCCATATCCCTGCTCACTGTGTGGTACTGTTTGCGTACCACACGTGTTTTTCCAATGTATAGTACATATTCCTACATTGAGCAACACCTCCACCGTTGTATGTACAGCTGTCCACACATCTAGCAATGACAGATACTGTGGTTTCATGTCGGTGTTTCATTTAGTTTGTATATATTGCACATGGGTAGCCAGTGTGAATGATGACAGATGCGACCTATATATCATGACTGGACCATACATTATGTGTACATGTGTTAACTGGCTACATGGCGAATAGATCTATGCATTAACATGCTTGATACTGATAACTGTCTCACCTGCAATGGACTGCTATCTGTGCGGCACACCAGAGGTACCTGTATAGAGGTGACACAGCAGTTTGATCATTATCCATGACTGTATGACAGCTACAGGGTGCACTGTGCATGTTAACATGTTCGCCTGTACAACAGCATATAGTATGCACATGTGTGCATACACAGGGTAGCATACTATAGTATGCAGCATGTGTGTAAACATACCTTGCATATGATGTTACATTACATATTGTACAGTGACACAGGCAACTAAATGGGATATAATAGTTATATGTGCAGTAGTGACTTACCAGGCAACTCCAGGCTCGGTTGTTGGGAGACACCCACCTCCACGATGGCAGCTAGTGCTTGTGGATGCTGTTCTGAGGGTGTCCCCAGGCTGGCCAGTAGCTCCTCAGTAGGTGTGAGTGGGGGCTGGGTTGGTGGCCCACCACCTGTTCTACCTTGTTCCCTGGCAATTGCATTGGCACGCTGTTTCGCATGTAGTATCAGGTCAGTGCAGTGTCTGCGCACCTGCTGATAGGTGCGGTTATGGCCACCCACATCATTAACCCTCCTGCAAAGTTCCTGCCACAGGTCGTCATGCTGCTGGGCATGCTGCGGCACATAGCTGAACAATACCTAATAGTTATCATGGAGGTATGGTATATCATCCTCCAGGCAGCTGGCAGGCGTGAACGAGGCATTATCTGGAAGACATATTGATGGAGACAGGTCACAGTATCACAGAGATGTACAGAGATACAGCTGTGCATACATTTGTATTAAATCTAGTACATATGAACAGTTATCTTTGCAAATCGGCATGACACTGACACGACTGACATGTTTGTGCCACACACATGTAACACCCGTTGTGCACTGGATATCATCACCATATATGTGTGTCACCTCATTACATTGCTCATACTCCATGTGAATGCTGTCTTGATGTGGGCATGTCTGTTTGCCTGTACTGGTGTTCTTACCTATCAGCACATGCCTGGATGTGTCCACAGTAATGCTGTTGACCTTGATGCTGTGTATATGTCACATATCAACACATACACTGCCTTAACGGACATGAGCAGTGACAATGCAGACATACGCATGGAAACCTTTACATGCATGTGTTTTGCCATACACATCTACACAGCACTGTACAGCAGTTCAACATCCTGCCATGTATCGCCTGTGTTGCACATGTGAAACAAATGGGACAATGGCTAGCAAGACGTTATTCGCAGGGATGGTTATCAACTATAGTATGTACGGACAAGGTCATGCAGTAGTGTGTATGCCCTGGGCCATGTATGGGCATAGGATGTGAGGTTTTCTAGCTGTATCCGACAGTCATTCTGCCACCGCCAGGTGCAACAGTGCCACATTACTGATCCAGACAGTTAATGATACATCTACCATGCGTTCATCGCACCATGTATGACAGAGATGACATGTGCAGCTTTGATGGACAGGGCTGCATGGTATGGCAGGAGTATGTAACATGTATAGCACAGGGATCTGTCCAGCATGTGGTGATCCTTGTAGTAGGAAGGTGGCTGTCCATGACGTATGTCTTTCAGATCAGGATATGTACATGTAGCATGTCCAACATCACAGTATTGCACATGTCTTTATGCAAGGTAGCCAGCATGCTGCATAGTGGAGGTGAGGATTGTGAAGGCTGGTATCGCCCATCCACTCATGGCCAATACCCCTTAAAGGTGATATGTGATCCGATATTGGTCACCCGAGTGCTGAGTACGCCTGTCCAATGATCTCCATGCTCATGGATGGCACCCTGTCATGACTTGGGTGCCTCGTATGACTACCTAATAGGCCTGCTGACGTCACCAGCTCAGGAAGGTGAACTGCACAGCACCATCCCTTACACACAGTGTCCATAATGTTGACCGCTGCCTAGGTGGTAGTTAATGGGTACAGGGTTATTAACCTAGCGGTGACAATGCTATAAGCAGCTGTCAGATTGTGCACATATGTCACGCACCTCAGCCACAAAGCCCATTCTGTATGTTGTCCACAACACTGAGACAGCTATTGCTCCTAGGTCATGGCCATTCACATCCTTACATACGCAGGTGCCTCCCATTTGTCTGTGTGGTATGGGCTACAATGAGGGGGGAGTACAAAACATTAACCTTGTTTTACTGTAGCTGCCACTGGTGTGATATGCACATGTCACTCAGACACCTTTTGAAGTGTTGCTTCTGTCAACAGGCCACTGGTAGAATACTCCTGTGACATACGAAGGTACATCTAGTATACTCAGTGTAGCTGGAACACAGTATGGGTGATGATGTCCTATGACCTGTCACAGGTATGCTATGCAGCGTGAAATCATTCGTACTGTCATCTGCATCTGTACTGCTAACATCTACGTTGATAAAGGTTCATGGACTTGCAGACCATACTCAGCAGGGTAATAGTGCAGTGCCTCCCATTATGACTGGCGTCTCCACTTGTGGGTTGCAGTGGGTTTATATTATCCAACATCCTATCTGTATTGCATAGTCCTGCTCAGCACTTGTTCAGAACATGTAAGCACTTCATGAGCTACTAATTACTATAACACCCATTCCAACTCATTTCCTACAAGTACACTGTTTGTCCTTACATTTCCAGATTGCTTACAGTACAACAGCTGTTGTACAAATGTACCTCACATATCTTGTGAGACATGGTTGAATTTACAGGCATGTCCAAGTGTCAATTACCAGTGTTATTGCCTGTCTATATGATGAATATGGCAAACATGAGGTAATATAGCAATTGTCTCGTACACAGTCAATGCTCACCTCCCAACATACGACACTACAGCCTGTGGGAGATGCACATATGTAGCCATGCTGGGGGTAATGCTCTCTCCACAAGGAAAAAACAAAAATCATCGACCACAGCGTTCAAATGAATGACAATGAAGGTACCATCCAAACCTCGGAGATGTGTAGATACAAATTCCACCATGAACCATGGATTAAATAAAATTGAATTTATTCACCGTAGAACAGCTACAAGATTCAGCTAAATTCAGCAAACAACCAAACAAACTTGGACTAAGCGCTTTCACCAGTTAGACCGGCTTCTTCAGAGTCCTGGTTTGAATCATGAATTGTTCTCAATTATATACCAAACCTACCAACTTCAATTTTTCAATAAATCAATCATTCATTCTTTCAATTACCCTATTATAATAATTACTATCAAAATTCTTAAGGCTGTAGAGATGTTAAGATGTTAAATGCAACCAAAACACAATGGCATCAACACTAAATAAATAATAAACATATAATATGATGTATGTATATATACAAATAAAATGTATAAATGAATATCTATTTATATGTTATTATGTTAATATCCTACAAATTACCCTTACCAATTGATCAAAATAGTAATAAAATTACCAACATGTGTAAATCCTGATATAAAATATAAAAATAAATAAAATAATTACAATTAAATTATTGTTGGATATTTTGTTGTTTAAACTATAAAACAATTCTAATCAATAATAAACTCATTGTTGTAAGGTAAACATTACATCATTAGATACCCTTTATATTAATTCTGCCCTAAATTTTAACAAGGGTTTTAATGAAATGTGTTCATTAATCCCAGGTGGCCTGGTGGCATTTAATCTGATCTGCCATTCCATTTCACGCAGTGCCACCTGGTTTTGATGTCACCTTGAAAGTCAGGAAAAACCCTGTCAATTATGAAAAATAAGAACTTTTTAAAACCATAACATTTTTGGGAATGCAAAAAAAGTGCATTGTATTCATCCATTCTCCTTATAGAACCACAGTGTTCACGGATTCTTTCCTTCAAACTTCTTGTTGTCATACCGACATAAAATGTGTCGCATGTCATACAAGTGGCTATATAAACACAGTTCTTGGTCAAACAATTGCACATGCCCGGACTACCTATGGTTCGCCTATACCCTTTAACAATAGTATAAGCCCCAACAGATATATACCTGCACCATTTACAACACCCGCATTTATTCATGTAGGAACGTCTGTTATCAACCCAATTTCTTTCCAAGATGTCCTTTAAATTAGAGCCCCTACTAAAAACCACAATGGGACTATCACCCAATGTGTTTCTGGTGTCCCTACTCAAAAAATGCTCCCATAAACTATTCAAACAAGTACGAATGCCCACAGACACCTCATTGTATTGTATCACCAATTTAGGACAATGCCTCAGAGTGTTATCACCCCCCAGAATATCATTTGTGTTTTTTCTACTTGAAATCTGGGGGATGTTTGCTTTCAGAATTGGGACATACCTAGTATTCCTCTTTTTATTGACTTCACGTTTGGTTTTGATCAACAAGTTCAAAGGATAACCCCTTTCAAGGAAGAGGCCAATCAATTTATACATTTCCTTTCTATATACCGTATCCTCGGTAATCAATTTAGATAACCTAATCATTTGTCCTTTTACTAACCCTTCCTCTGGTGTATGGGATGACAACTTCCAAAATGTAACATGGAATTTATGTAGCTTGGTTTCCTATAAATGTTGCTACTAAGCCCTGTAATATTTTTGAAATCTCAATGTCCAAATAATTGGCATAATCTAAATTCCAATTATAGGTAAATTTAAGGAATTCAGAACTTGCTCAAATATTCCATAAACCTCACCACACTTTCTTCATCCCCTTCCACAGAATAAGAAGGTCATCTAGGAACCTATTGTAAAGTAGAATGTTTTCAACAAAACTTGATTTGAATATGTTCTCTCTTCCCATACTAACAGAACTAAATTTGCAAAACTGGGCCAGCGTGCCCCATTGCCACTCCAGTTTGCTGTCTGTATATTTCACCCTCAAATGTTAAGAAATTATTTTCCAAAACCAATTTCATTAGTCCATGACAAACCTCAAGTTTGCCCAGATCAAAACTAGAACTAGTACAGAGACTCTCATAAAAGAATTTGAGACCAGCTTGATGGGGTATGATGGAAAAAAGGTTGATGACATCCACCGTCAAAAAACTATAACTGTTGATGTCCACCATGTTAACCTCATTTAATCTTTCCAGACAATGCCAAGAATCCTTTAAAATATGTTCTGCTTCTAATACTGCCTTTTTGCAATGTATGTCAACATATGAAGCCAAAGGTTCAGTTTTCGAACCCTTAGCTGAAACTATGATATAATATAATACATATTACATAATACATATTATATATGTTTATTATTTATTTAGTGTTGATGCCATTGTGTTTTGGTTGCATTTAACATCTTAACATCTCTACAGCCTTAAGAATTTTGATAGTAATTATTATAATAGGGTAATTGAAAGAATGAATGATTGATTTATTGAAAAATTGAAGTTGGTAGGTTTGGTATATAATTGAGAACAATTCATGATTCAAACCAGGACTCTGAAGAAGCCGGTCTAACTGGTGAAAGCGCTTAGTCCAAGTTTGTTTGGTTGTTTGCTGAATTTAGCTGAATCTTGTAGCTGTTCTACGGTGAATAAATTCAATTTTATTTAATCCATGGTTCATGGTGGAATTTGTATCTACACATCTCCGAGGTTTGGATGGTACCTTCATTGTCATTCATTTGAACGCTGTGGTCGATGATTTTTGTTTTTTCCTTGTGGATTCCTGCATTGGGACCAAATTTTCTTTCTTTTTGACTGTAACAAAAGATTGACCGGGTGTTCCGAGGTGGCGAGGTGAAACCGTTACTATGGAGAGTGTTCTACATGAACTTACTGTGGTGTTGGCGAAGTTATTGAAAGTATACAATGGCAACCAAACCAAAGATGGCGAAACTCCGGTAAATAGTCCCACGGAAACAGAGATGGAATTATTTACCATGCATTCCCCACATGAGATTACACCGGCAGAGGGGAACAAAATGACGCTGGTAATGTAGTATCTGATGGGATCAGGATTAGAAGTGGAGCATCAAACCACCATGAAGTTGCTCCATCTGGCTCTGTGAACTACAATACCCAGCGGCACAATTTGACTTCCTGGTTTGATGCACCTAGGTTGGGTGCACACTTCAATTCGTCTTCCGACGATTGGCGTGGTAACGTGGAGCGACCGATACTTACTCTGAGGAACAAATTCACAAATATGAAAAGCTGTGTACCAAGTATCGAGCAATTCAGCTCGACAGTTTATTTTTATCTAAATCAAAAGAAATGAAGCAAGTACCGAAAGGCTTGCGTCTTTGGAAACTACCGACAGGTATTGAGGTCGGCTCTGAGGCATTCCAGGAGTTAACGGAACTGTACCAACGGTCAGGTATGGAGTTATTAGACATTATTCTGCACAACAATGATGTTAAACTCAGTAAGTTACGTGAAGAGATTATGGTTCTTGATAGTAGTATAACTGCTGATTTGTTGTTTCACCAGCAACAAAATCATTACGAAAGAGTCATTAGAAACGTTGAGAATTTTGTTAGAAAGAACATTAGCATTAAAAACAAAAAACTTCAACGGGACACTTTCGACTATCAGCAAAAGGCTGCATATCCACCGGGGCGTAACCCAATGACCAGGACATTCAGTAGGGTTGACTCTTATCGGTCTGACCGGGAGGGGGTCGACGAAAATGAGGGTAATGATATTTTTTTAGAAGAACCAGCTCTGCCAAGAAGGTCAGAGAGGTTACAGAACAGAGGACAGAACCACAACTCGTTTCAACGGAAGAGTCCGAGGGGGACAAGGAAGAACTTTTAATTCCATTGGACTATTATGACAGTTTTGTGAACTTTGAGATTTGCAAAGATGTTGATACCCTGTTTCATTGTGACTTTATGAATGAGGGTTACAATGGTGACCATGTCATGAGGGGGGTAGTTGGTTCAATCACCAACAACAATGTTGTTATAAATCAAAATGTTGATTCACTGTTTCAGGTTGACCTTGTCAATGTTAACATAAACCTTGAACAAAAACAAGCATTGGGTGCACAGGATGTGGTTGATTTGAACATAACATGTAAAGGTACGAGTTTAATAGAAACTGGACAAGATGGATTGTGTGGACCCTGTATAAACATAGGGGGTGCAGCTGAAGGAATGTTGGCACCTCTTGAGGTGATGAAACATTCTATAGTTAAAGAAAAAGGTTTCATCATTTACAATTATACTGAACTTGTTTTGAAGGATTCACATTTTGAACTGTTCAGTAGGGGTGACAAATTTGTACCCAATTTTAGGCTGGATGAGACCAGGTTATTGAAAAATTTAAAGCTTTATGTAAGGGAATTAAATTTAAAATTATACTTCACAGGAAGTTCATGGGGTGACATGAATCAGGATGAGGGGCAAGTTGGAACCCGATTGAAGAGAAAGAGTGTGTTTATACCACCCCAGTGTAAGGAATTGGTTGTTTTTGAGAATGTGGTTGAGCATGAAATGAGGAAAATTTGTAAACAAAGGACAAATAGGGAAGACAATTTAACACAAGATGAGAGGGACATACTTCATGATTTCAGTACCTCAGGGCAGTACAGATGTATGAGACCAGACAAGGGTGGGGGGATGGTGATCATGTACAGCATTGATTATACTGGCCGAATGATGGAAACGTTAGGAGATGCCAGTACCTATTGTAGAGTATCCAGACATGAGGTCAATGTGGCCTATAAAAGGATTGATTTGTACCTTTTGGACATTCTATCTAAGGGGATGATTACGGAGGAAGAGTATCATTACCTCACGGTAAGATTTCCCAAAATGCCAAAATTTTGGCATACCAAGGTACACAAGGGTACAGACTACCTTCAGTTTCACCCATAGTTTCAGCTAAGGGTTCGAAAACTGAACCTTTGGCTTCATATGTTGACATACATTGCAAAAAGGCAGTATTAGAAGCAGAACATATTTTAAAGGATTCTTGGCATTGTCTGGAAAGATTAAATGAGGTTAACATGGTGGACATCAACAGTTATAGTTTTTTGACGGTGGATGTCATCAACCTTTTTTCCATCATACCCCATCAAGCTGGTCTCAAATTCTTTTATGAGAGTCTCTGTACTAGTTCTAGTTTTGATCTGGGCAAACTTGAGGTTTGTCATGGACTAATGAAATTGGTTTTGGAAAATAATTTCTTAACATTTGAGGGTGAAATATACAGACAGCAAACTGGAGTGGCAATGGGGGCACGCTGCGCTCCAGTTTTTGCAAATTTAGTTCTGTTAGTATGGGAAAGAGAGAACATATTCAAATCAAGTTTTGTTGAAAACATTCTACTTTACAATAGGTTCCTAGATGACCTTCTTATTCTGTGGAAGGGGGATGAAGAAAGTGTGGTGAGGTTTATGGAATATTTGAACGCAAGTTCTGAATTCCTTAAATTTACCTATAATTGGAATTTAGATTATGCCAATTATTTGGACATTGAGATTTCAAAAAATATTACAGGGCTTAGTAGCAACATTTATAGGAAACCAAGCTACGCAAATTCCATGTTACATTTTGGAAGTTGTCATCCCATACACCAGAGGAAGGGGTTAGTAAAAGGACAAATGATTAGGTTATCTAAATTGATTACCGAGGATACGGTATATAGAAAGGAAATGTATAAATTGATTGGCCTCTTCCTTGAAAGGGGTTATCCTTTGAACTTGTTGATCAAAACCAAACGTGAAGTCAATAAAAAGAGGAATACTAGGTATGTCCCAATTCTGAAAGCAAACATCCCCCAGATTTCAAGTAGAAAAAACACAAATGATATTCTGGGGGGTGATAACACTCTGAGGCATTGTCCTAAATTGGTGATACAATACAATGAGGTGTCTGTGGGCATTCGTACTTGTTTGAATAGTTTATGGGAGCATTTTTTGAGTAGGGACACCAGAAACACATTGGGTGATAGTCCCATTGTGGTTTTTAGTAGGGCTCTAATTTAAAGGACATCTTGGAAAGAAATTGGGTTGATAACAGACGCTCCTACATGAATAAATGCGGTGTTGTAAATGGTGCAGGTATATATCTGTTGGGGCTTATACTATTGTTAAAGGGTATAGGCGAACCATAGGTAGTCCGGCATGTGCAATTGTTTGACCAAGAACTGTGTTTATATAGCCACTTGTATGACATGGGACACATTTTATGTCGGTATGACAACAAGAAGTTTGAAGGAAAGAATCCGTGAACACTGTGGTTCTATAAGGAGAATGGATGAATACAATGCACTTTTTTTGCATTCCCAAAAATGTTATGGTTTTAAAAAGTTCTTATTTTTCATAATTGACAGGGTTTTTCCTGACTTTCAAGGTGACATCAAAAACCAGGTGGCACTGCGTGAAATGGAATGGCAGATCAGATTAAATGCCACCAGGCCACCTGGGATTAATGAACACATTTCATTAAAACCCTTGTTAAAATTTAGGGCAGAATTAATATAAAGGGTATCTAATGATGTAATGTTTACCTTACAACAATGAGTTTATTATTGATTAGAATTGTTTTATAGTTTAAACAACAAAATATCCAACAATAATTTAATTGTAATTATTTTATTTATTTTTATATTTTATATCAGGATTTACACATGTTGGTAATTTTATTACTATTTTGATCAATTGGTAAGGGTAATTTGTAGGATATTAACATAATAACATATAAATAGATATTCATTTATACATTTTATTTGTATATATACATACATCATATTATATGTTTATTATTTATTTAGTGTTGATGCCATTGTGTTTTGGTTGCATTTAACATCTTAACATCTCTACAGCCTTAAGAATTTTGATAGTAATTATTATAATAGGGTAATTGAAAGAATGAATGATTGATTTATTGAAAAATTGAAGTTGGTAGGTTTGGTATATAATTGAGAACAATTCATGATTCAAACCAGGACTCTGAAGAAGCCGGTCTAACTGGTGAAAGCGCTTAGTCCAAGTTTGTTTGGTTGTTTGCTGAATTTAGCTGAATCTTGTAGCTGTTCTACGGTGAATAAATTCAATTTTATTTAATCCATGGTTCATGGTGGAATTTGTATCTACACATCTCCGAGGTTTGGATGGTACCTTCATTGTCATTCATTTGAACGCTGTGGTCGATGATTTTTGTTTTTTCCTTGTGGATTCCTGCATTGGGACCAAATTTTCTTTCTTTTTGACTGTAATGCTCTCTCCAACCCAGACTGAACCTGACATTCATGTGGGGATGTTAAACATTTGCAACACACCCCACTCATCACATAGTCTCACTAGATCTCCACCACCACAGGCCACACATAGTATGACTACGACATTTGCAAAACCTCTCCATACTCTCTGTGTAGGCAACACAGGCAGCCCCCATCACCAAACACAACACCAATTACTTATAGCCCACAGACTCATGTGTGCCCATCAACTACAGCCAATAGGGTGTTATAACATACCCAACACACCAATCATAGGTGACTCTGTAGGCGGTCAGACTGATGTCCCACTCAGCAGGCTACACAAGGCGATAGTCGTTTACATCTGGCTGTCGGGTAACAGGATCTGCAACATAACCTATGCACTCATGCCACACCTCACCAGGTACAATCTCACTGTCATTCCCCATGTTAGTGTGACTGCCCTGAGATGTAACTTCCTGGACTACATGTACACAGACATGCAATAGACCGGAGAGCTATTGCATGTCTGTGTACATGCAATAGCTCTACAAGACCGGAGAGCTATTGCATGTACACAGACATGCAATAGCTATCTGGTCTTGTAGCCCAGGAAGGTATCACCAAAGCCCTGAGAAGCATTCTGCATCCATCCAAACTGATACCACTGTACAACGACTGAATGTTTCACTTCAACAGTTGCCTATGCTTCTGCTGTCATTCCACAGGCATCCAGTATCTGTATGCTTTGAATGACATGGTCAACAAAACACGATGCTTTGGCACAGATGACCTGCACCTTTCGGCCCTGGGATTACGGATAACATGTAAGGCTCTTGCTGCTCCTATACTGCCTGTCTTGGACAGTTTCCAATAACATATTCACCACCAGAACAGGAACAGGCAAGCAAAACCTGGGGTAATGTTACTCAATGCTTGACATCTTCATCTCTAACGCACTCAGGCGAGGCACTCCTTATAATGGACCAGAGGGACTATTGCCCTATACGCCTGACTGGACTGTTCTGCAAGGAAATGGGGCACATCATCATGGAAGTCATTCACAGAGACATTGGTGAGCTCCAGACCTTTGATACCACCTAGGTTGGATTTGGTAGGGCCAGACCATGGCTCCTACACCTGGTGGACTCCTCTGATACAGTTACCAGGGTAGTTGATGACAGTAAGGGGTTCCACACAGCCTACCTTGTCCTCTCATTGGCTTTCAGCACCGTTCTCCATTCTGGTATTGACAACATACACATCCACCTGCACATCGACCCCTACATCTCGAGATGTTATGCAAAGTGGCTCACGGACAGGACCCACACAGTGAGGGTAGCATACCGTAGTACCTACTGTAATTCAGTTACACTTGGTGTACCCCAGTCCTCGGGCATAGGGCCCCTCATGCTCGGTATATGCTTCTCTGAGGTACAGGCTAACACAGGGGGACTTTCCCTGAATAGGATTCCAGACGACTGCAAACAAGGAGCCATGATTGAGCCACCAGCTGATACAGACACCCTCCATAAGGGTGTCACTGTGACGGATACCTGGTGTCGATAACATGGCCTCAAGCTGCATGACACAAGGTGCATCCCCTTTGGATTACACCAAACACCCACTGACTATCACATAGGTGGCAGTCCCCTACATACATGTGACATTATACGGGATCTTAGTACACATGTATATAGCACCCACTCCTTTGATAACCATATTGCCAATGTGGCGTGGATATCCTTCTACATGGCCACCCTAATCTGTAATGGGTTTGTAGCTGGAACAAAGGCACCCACTGTTCCTCTATACTCCTGACGTATGAAACACATTCAAGGGTACAACACCCCTTTTGGGGTGTATCTTACAGAACAGCAACAGCTTTACATACCACAACATTAACACACCATGGGGATTATTGACCTCCGAAGGATGACGTATGCAGCACAACTACAGACACCACAAATGTACACATCTGCATTCTGCATACTCAGGGGTGACCTCTGCTGAACATACAGGGCCCATGTCCACAACAATATTGATGGATATACTCCACATAAGCAACATAAGCAAAAGCCACTGAGAGCAACATGCTCAGGGATATGCATAAAAATGCAACGATGAGTGGGACGTGCTTGAGGGTTACATTCCTGAACCGGACACTCACCATGCTTTGGAACATGATTCCTATGTACATCAAGCAGGGACCCTCACTAGCACTCTTTATGAGATACCTCGATGGGTGGATGGGTGACAGACATGTACGCCAGGGATCACTGCAGTAGCTGTACTGTACACAGGTGCAGGTAATACATGGCTCTGCTGTTCACAGACACAGGACACTACCCTAGGGAGGTGCCGCCGGTGAAAACACTGTAGTTGGGCTTACAAATGGACTTGGCCAGACAGCATAATACCTATCTATGAACCTGTGAAGCTATTACATGTCCTTTGTGCATGGATAATTGAGTAGCTCTTCCATTTCAATTAGCTATCATGCTGTTACACTGTCCCGTGACTACAAGCCATATGTATCCTGTTATTGTGTATTGTACATGCCAATAGACATACCTTTTGTTTGCATGATATAACAGTTATGCTGTGTAAAATATCTGACATATCTACCTACAATACTGTACATTACACATATTTTAAACATTATCCCATAATGCAAAGCATACTTGCACAGCAGGACCACCTTAGGCATGTTATTCTTGTTATATGCCCATACACATGCCTACTGTGACAGTATATCAACATATACTATCCCCTGTTATGGCATGTACTTGTTGGACAAACCCTATCACTGACAGCGGGTGGTGTGGAATGGTTGTGTTTAAAGCCCTCATGTAGCATCCCTTGTGGTGTAAGAGATGTTTACCTTGTGGCCCACAGCAGGACACACAATTTCTACAAGCGTTACTATGCTCAACAAGACATCACTACATAATACCTTTTCCCACTTTATGCATTGCGTACACTTTAATACAAAACAGGCTCTACATACACTAACATACTGAGTGTTCTACATACCTTGTTAGCGTTATGAGTCTTCGTAAATATCTCTCTCACACCTTTCCTGTTTAAACGGTTCTATGGTATGAGCATACAGTTTAAATGTATGGCAAGGCATCCTTATATACGTAGATACCTGTAACATGTAGTATCCTGCCACCAAATGGTGTTCCTGAGTAAATTATTACATGCACATCAGCTGTGCAGCTACTCCATTCGCCAATTACGTGGCAACAGTGGGATATAATTGAATACTCCACTTGGGCGTTACCCTTTTGCCCTACCTTCGAGGGAGACGGCCTGTAAGTGTTTTGTTGTGAGGAATTGAGAAATATCTCCCATGGACTGTGTGTGACGACTAGAGTATGTGGTTCTACATGTGAGTGTACCTGTCATCTCAACCGTCTGATAAGGGATTATTGCAAACAAAACCTGTAACATCGCCTTCTGTTCCATTATACAACAGCTACGATTTCACATGGCGCCATTACAAGTGTGTCTCTCACAAGGTATGTTAACGCTTCTGCAGATGTAATTGAGTGAGTGGATGTTTGTGATGTTATTACAGTCTGTATTGCAATTGTTTTGGGTGTGGGGTAGATGTAGGTGGGTGTACATAGCATATACAGGTTTGTGGGGACTGCATTTCTACATATTCCATATGTGTGTGTGGGCTCCTTCCCTAATTGAAGCCCTATCATTTACTAGACTAAAACTATGGTTGTTGCAGGCTTATACATTGAGCCATTGTTAACTGGTTCCTATATAGCATGCAGGTGAGGTTGATACTTCAATCCCTCCGGAAATACATCAATATGTAAGGGAATGTTACTAAAGACAGCTGTCTCATGTATTTCTGTCACAGATATTTGCACTCATTGCAGTTGTGTTGGTGATTGAACTTCTTTGGCTTGGGTTGCCACCTTTTCAAATGGCCATAGTGGGACATTTGCCGGACACACATCGGTGTTTACAGGCCGACACATACCCACGGTCAGTACACAGGATAGAACGCACTTTTATCCTAAATACATACTTATTCTTGTAGCACTTTAGCTATTTATCATGTTTCTTGTAACATTTACATATTTAAGATACAGGAATAACCATTTAATGCAACTATTGCATAATATATGTGACATAATTATGTCCTACAATCTCGGACATTTGCCCTTTTTAATATTTGTTGTCAGGACACAACTGCCCAAGGAGGGGCTGTCCCTCTTAAAGTGGGACAGGTGGTAACCGTATGCCTTCGGCAAGCTATGACCACACCTACCGTAATGATCTACCTCCGAGTTAGCACTAACAGACACATTATGCAAACACACACACACACATTACAGTCCCACAGAAATGCACACGGCACCCTCAACACACACTTACACAGACTACAGCAATCACAAACACACTTGAACACAGTACCTTCCTGGACAGCAGCACCGGCAGCGATAACTAAATGTCCCTTAACATCGTGATAATATTACTCACGGTTCTAGTGTTCCGGTATTGTGGTCTTTCGGTTTTTAAGCCTCGTGATTACGCATGTCGGTATGTAAAACATTCGGGTAGCTGGCAGTATCCTATTTATTTGTACCTCCATGGCTGTGTACATGTCGTTGACCTATCTATATATTTGCAGATATAGGTGAATCCATATATATCGACATATATCTTTCTATCACCCTTTCTAGCTCTATTTTATATATATATATATATATATATATATATATATATATATATATATATATACATACAGAGAGAGAGAGAGAGTGAGAGGGAGAGTGAACACACCTTTCGTTGTGTACATGGCGGTGTATACTGTTTCCTGAACTCCGCACGTTTGTGTTTTAACCTGTCACAATACACACCTGCCGTTGGTACATCTCGGGTAGCTTAGTGTTAGGTGATTGTGTACATGATTGCGTGTTCTACTCCTGGCAGTGGTTGTTTTACCTTTCAGAGCAGGCACTATTAGTACAGGGGTGAATAATGCTAGTTTCACCTGTTCTGGACATCATTGACTGTGATCTGCGCGATATTCAGCAAAGCTTAACCCTGTTTCGTGCATATCCGTATAGTCCTGTTTAAATGACACTTACCAGCACTTGACAATGCATAAACCCACTAACATGTGCTAAACCTGATCTGATGACCTGCATCCAACATCCATTATTCGTGCCTTCAGGATTACGTAACGGCCCTTGTAGGATGTGGAACCGGGAACATGCACGACAGTCAGTGCCTCTACCACTTGGGCATCTGGGATTTGTACACGTGTTACTGTGTTTTGTAGGTGGACTGTACTACAGCTGTTACTCCATACTGCAATCAAATGTGTAACTCAGTTAGTTTACATATGGATGAGACTTATTAATGATATGTCCAAGTGATGTTTAATGGATGTGCTCCAGCACTGGGAATCTATGACACAGTGAGCCACACACTATAATGTGCTACACCTTCACACAACCATAGGTGGAGCATGCTGGGGTGTCAGATACCTGTCATGGGTACTCCCCATGCTTTGCCACTACATCCCTAATTACATTATATGGAGCCCCTCATTAACACACCAGGGAATCCATGCAGAGTGTGTGGGGAACCGTGATTATACACATGGATCCCTCAATTGGCTCTGCTCCACTGAGGGACAGATGGTTAATCGATGTGGTGGCGACAGCAGACACTGTTTGCCTCGGCTGATGACTGGCCTCTGACAATTGGGTATGTACCTACCGATGTACCTAGGAACCTATACATACAGTATCAACATATGCTGTTAGGTGCTTGTACTGTTCAGGTGTTGACTTTCCTTGTTCCAATAGCTGTTGTGTGTGGAATGGTTGAGGGCTGCTTATGTAGGATTCACACAGTAGGCCACCTGTACATTACAATGTACAGTTAGTCGTGTGTGTGCGCCATCCAGTTTACTGTGTGTGCAGGTGGAGAGGTGTGTCAGTCCATAGGGGCCTACACTGTCAGTGTATGTGCTATACGTTCCCTCTTTGCCAAGGCGTGGGCATATTGGGCATGCCTCCGTCTGCCTACTGGGGCTGGCACAGGTTGTTCATGGTCTGAATCCCTCTGTGCCTGTGATGGCCTTGGTAATTGCGGTGGGCTGTGAGGGCCTTCACCATTATGTCCCTGCTGCAGCTGTTTCCACAGGATCATATTATGTAGCATGGCACATACTATGAAGATGTGGGCACACGTGCCTGGAGAGTACTGCAAGGCTCCACCAGATATGTCCAAGCAACGGAACCATGATTTCAGCATCCCAAACACACGCTCTATGATGATTCTGGTTTGTGTGTGTGCCTCATTATGGCATTCTTGCATGGGTGTGTGCATTTCTGATGGGAGTCATCATCCACGGCTCCAGTGTATAGCGAGCATCCCCCAAAAGGTGGCCATATGGGATGTCCCCCCTGACAAATACCTGATACAGCTGTGAGGCATGCCAGATGTGGGAGTCATGGTAGCTTCCAGGGCTGCCAGCACACACATCCATGATAATGCCCTGGGCATTGCACACGACCTGGCAGTTGAAGTGGTATCCCTTGCGGTTTACGTAGTGCCTACCATGCTCTCCGGGTGGTGACTTGATATGTATGTGCGTGCAGTCTATCGCACCCAGTACCTCTGGGTAGTGTGCCACATGGTGGAAGAGACACATATTGCTGGCCAACTCCTCCTGAGTTCGGGGGAAGTACATATGCTCACTGGCATGTGGTAACACGGCATCCAGGAACTGGTGTAGTACCCTGGATGCTGATGCCTGTGAGATCCCCATTATGTCTCCAGTTGGCCTTTGAAAGGTACCTGTGGCTAGTATTCTCAAGCTTACACATACCTTTGTGTCCACTGGGATGGGTTCCCCTCTGTTGTTTCTGGATCTCAGGCGTGGCCGGCACAGCTCAACTATTTTCTGTAAGATGTCCCTGTCCACCCTGTAATGCTCTACTATCTCCAGATCATGTAGCATCTGGTAGGTTACCCTTGGTCTGAACACTCTTCTCCTCTTCCGGGGCCTGCAGTGGTTGTCAGCATCATCCTCCACAACACCTTCAGTCTCTAACACATGATGATGAATCACAGCTATGGCAGCTCCCAACATGTACATTGTAAAAGTTCCCCATCTGTTTAC
Source organism: Protopterus annectens (assembly GCF_019279795.1). Taxonomy (NCBI): domain Eukaryota; kingdom Metazoa; phylum Chordata; order Ceratodontiformes; family Protopteridae; genus Protopterus; species Protopterus annectens. The sequence continues at coordinate 924,673,801 of NC_056747.1, forward strand.
ACCGATGGTGCAGTGTTTGGGAATACACAGGTGTGTGTGAGGTGCCTTCACACTTTATACTATTGTGCTTTGAACACTGATGATGTCATAGGGTGTGTATTTACAATCGGAGCTACAGGGTATCTTATGTGTTTTACCACAGGTACTGCTATTGTGGTGCCTTTGGTGTTGAATTACATTTAGCTGCCGTGGATTACCTCTTGCCCTTCCCTTAACATTTCTTAACATTTCCCCTCCCATTTTTTGGCATACATCCAGCAGCCTGCTTTCTTTTGTACTTTCCAAAACCTGGCTTATCTTGCGAAATGTGTTCTATGGCCGATCTACTGCAGGTTTGCTTTGCTCTGTGGTGACAGTTCTCTTTTCTTTGCAATCTGACACCTCCACTATCCTGTTCTGCAGGTTGCTGTGAGCAGACTTGTTAGCTGCCGTCGATTGCCCACTGTGAGTTAATAGGTGTTAATTGCTCAGTTGTACTCAAATTACCCTACTGTGGCATTTCCTTATTTTCTTCCCATAACCTTCCTGTTTGAGCTGTGGTGCGTGGCGCATGCGTCCGCTTACCGGGTTTCGGGCACGTTTTCATCCACGTACACATGCGCTTTCGGGCACCTTGTGTGCTCTCAGCTAAATGATGCTATACCTACATCCCCACCCCTATCCTGTGGCTTTGCTTAGCAACAGGCAGCCTGGATTTGCATTGCTCCAATGTGCTTAGAGCTACGGTGGCACACCCCACTGCTGATGTCATGTATACCTCCAAACCACTCCTCGGTGTTGTAGCGCTGCGCCGTATGATTCATCCTTAGTCCGGCGGGACATTTGCGATTCACTATTACTTGCCTCATTTGCATAGCATTGACTACTAATTCATAGTTAAAGTGCCTAACATTGTCACAGACCCTCAGCAACCCTTGCAGCTTGGTTGTGGTGTACCATGCATACCACTGAGTATTATGGTGAAATCATGATTTGTATTACATTGCGATTTTATGACATTTGTATATATTTTCCTTGTGTTCCCATTTGCGCAGACATGCCCTGTGGTTGTACTTTGCGTTACTGTGGACATGACATTAAATGTTGTTTTTTTAGGTGTTGTGCATCTTTTCTTATGCCATTGGCTGTATATTTAGCCATTGGCATATGTTAACTTTGTAATACATGAGTCTGGTCCGCTTTCATGGCTCCGATGTTCTGTTTGGCAAAATGTAAACCGTTTTTTTGGTTTGCATTTCTGTAGGCTTACGCTACACCTGCACCACTTAATGAATCGCTATGTACCTTCATTTGCATGGTGCAGTACTGCACATGGGGTGATTAGCATACCTGAGTTGAGGGCTGCGCAGATCTGGCTTACGCTGGTAGTGCACGTGGAAATGGATCGTTCCTGAATCGCTCGGCGGACATATTTGGCATTATACTTCCTACGCTACGCCTGCGCCTGGCGCAAGCTTCATGAATCCTGGGACCTGTCTCAATTCATCTGCAGTGCACTCTCAGTTCTTCTATTAAACTCCTGTGCTTTTTTTCCCTCTCTCAAGCACTGTCCATTGAAACACTGGGGAAGGATTCACTGGCACAGTCTCTCTGTGGTCTTTAGTACCAGAAGAACAAAAAGCAGAATCTCCTTCTGTTTCACAGCTCAATTTTTGCTGGACAGACTTTTGTATGTCTTTCCTTAGCATGTATTTCATCAAAAAATGTTTTTGTTCCTCCAGTAATAAATATTTTGACAATAGCTGAGTACAGCAGTTTGAATCTCATGCCTGCTTCTCGACATTCCTTAAACAATGGAATAAATGTATTCCTCTTCTGTTTGGTGTACAATGAGTTGTCATTCTCCACAAACACTCTGCTGCTCCACTTTTAATACTTTGTCTTTCTGCCGCAGTTTTGTCAGAATCAACTCCTTCTGCTGGCAGGATTGCACTTTTACTATTAAAGGTCTAGGTTGTTTTCTCAAAAGCCAGGTTTAGTGCATAAACACAATGTTCCTTTTCAATTTACAATTCCTGTTGTGGAATACCAGTCCAGTTGCTTATGTGTGCTTCCGTGAAATTAATATAGTCTGGTCTTTCCAGCTTCTCAGGTACAGCAGAAAATCTCAGGTTTCCCTATGTGCTCTGTTCCTTTAACTCTATTATTTTTTTTTTAAATATTTCTTCTTGTGCGGTCTCAAATTTAGCCAGCCTTTTCTTCATTTTGACCTCTGTGTTTTGCAGTTTTATCACCTGAGCTAAATAGCTGTTTAAAGCTTCTTCCTTTTTTTTCCAGCCTTTTGTTATTTGAGTTGATAAACTCCAGCCACTTTATTTACAAACTACCTGATATCTAACCATCAGGCTTATGGCACGTGTCTTTAAAACCTAACTAGCTTTCTAACTTTTCAGGTACTGCCCAATACATGGCTTGCAAGGAACACCTATTTAACAACAAGATATTAACAGCCTCACATGGATCTAAGGTTTTTTTTATGGATGCCAATACAAACAGCAATGGAGGGCTTCATGGGTCAAGGTGGCCGCTTAGTTGGCCTATGCCTAAGGCCGGCTATGGGCTGACCACAAACGGCATGACCACATTATTATGCAAGACTGAACTTGGCTACTACTTATTTACTTTTTATTTATTTACTGACATTTGATTACCTGGAAAGTCCAACTGGGTAGGAGCCCATTTTCAGCAGAGGCATGGGGTTAAAAGCTCAGCTCCAAAGTATTACAAAACATTTTAACAATAATTCTACAGTCCTTAGAAAAAAATACAAAAAACAAAGTTTAAATAATTACACCAAATTAGACATAATATGAAAAAACTGGCTAGGAATATATAGAAGTTATATGACAATGGCTTAACAGTTAGAGAAAGTTTAGCTAGTTTATAGAGGAATTAAAGGTAAATTAGTATAGCACACAGAAATTGTGATACGAAGTGAGAGAAGAAAGCTAGAGACAAAAACTGATAGAAGTAAGGAAGTGAGTGAAGAAGGGTGAATAAGGAGATGTGAGGTATGAAAAGGTATTTGTTCACGTTTGGGGATATAGTTTACCCTGGTGTTGAGCAAGAACAGAGGCAGATTTTGGCTTGTAAGTCTTTCAGTATGGTTTCGAAGGATGGAGGATATTATTAATAAAATGGTGTTGGTACATCAAACCAGCTACTTAAAAAAAATCTTATTTCTATTGTCATGAAACTGTCAAGGTCAGTATTGCTGGATACTTCCAATCTCAGCTGAGATATGTTGAAAATAAGAACAATTCTCTGCGTTACCAGCAAAGTAGACCAAATTTCATCTTTGATGTTTCTTGTTTTGTATCTAACATAAAATGTGCAACTCCACAGAATATACATGAAACAAACAAGTCTACAAATTTCATTCTGTAAAAACAATTCTAAAATTTCAACCATTGGCGAAGGATGAATCTCTGAAAAGTGCAGTTGTGTACACTTACCATAAATGTAGATGTTCGAGTGTATTCACTGTTGCAGTCATTACATTTGGGTGATCTGCTGGCAGGTTGCCCTCAGTCGACCTGATTAACAAAGTCTTGGGTCCTGCGTTGGTTGCTGTCCCTTCTTCCATGACGTCAGGTCGCCAGGGGTATAAAACATGCAGCCGACGACATTACATCAGTTTTTCTTGCCCCAGATGTCAGGTGCCCCCCAAATGACGAGCAAAATATATATATAAGTAATTAAATACATAGAAATATACATTCAAACAAAAGCAATTAAACCAAAAAGGCTTTTAAGCATAGTAAAAGAAAGTAGAGGTATAGTAAGAGAAAAACAGGGGGCTGGAGTGAGGGTAACCAGGACTGCAACAGTGAATACACTAGAACATCTACATTTATGGTAAGTGTACACAACTGTACTATGTTCTTCGTGTTTCACTGTTGCAGTCATTACATTTGGGTAGATTCCCAAAGCTATTGTTGGGAGGATGGATTTATACAGCATTAGGACCAGCTATAAGGCCCTGCAAAACAGCAGTGGCAAAGCCAGCTCTGGATTTAGAGAAAATTGGTAAGTGATAATGCTTGGTGAAAGTATGAACTGAACTCCAGGTATCAGCTTCTAGAATATCCCTGGTAGGAACACCTCTAAGAAAGGCTGTAGAAGTAGATGCAGCCCTGGTGGAATGAGATCTGATCCCCTGGGGGACAGGTTTTCCATGGAGCTTATAGCAGAAATGAATGCAATGGCTTATCCATTTAGAAATGGTTTGTTTTGAAATAGCCTTTCCCTCTGCCCCTGCAGCAAATGCTACCAGCAGTTGCTCAGATTTTCTTCGAGATTTAGTCCTGTCCAAGTAGAATCTAAGTTGTCTGTGTACATCCAACGAATGCAGATTCCGCTCCCCTTGTTCTGTGGATTGGGAAAGAAAGTTGGCAAACTAATGGACTGATTAAGAGCCACACTGGATACCACCTTGGGCATGAAGGATGGATTGGTCCTGAGTGACACCCTGTCCGCATGAAAGATGATGAAAGGCTCCACTGCCATAAGGGCCTGTAATTCAGATATCCTTCTATCTGAAGTGATTGCTAAAAGGAAGGCTGTTTTCCAGGAAAAAAAATTAAGTCTACAGTAGCAGCTGGCTCAAAAGGAGGTAAAGTGAGTTTCTCCAGTACAAAGTTAAGGTCCCAGGCAGGGGTTGGAGCTCTCTTGGGTGGTCTCAAGTTTTTTGCGCCCCTCTGAGATACTGCTTTCGCAGAGGATGGGAGAAGGGGGGGGCTCTGTGTTGTAATGACCTTTAATGGCTGAGACATGGGTTTTTATGGAAGAAAAAGACAGGCCCTTGTGAAGCATCTCAGTTAAGTATTGCAAAATCTGAGGTAAATTGGGCGCTGCTGTGCTCATCCCTTGAGACTGATTCCAGGCACAGAATCTTTTTCATTTGTCAGCATAAGATTTTCTAGTACTAGGTCTTCTCACCTCCAAAATGACATCCATCACAGGTTTGCTGAGGGATGCTAAGGGGGAATTTAAATGATTAGCCAAGCTGCAAGATTCAATGTCTGGAGCTGAGGGTGCAGAATTTGGTTCTCCTGCTGAGACAGCAAGGAAGGTGTCTGAGGCAGGTGCCATGAAGAAATTTCTGACATACTAGTCAGGAGTGGGTACCAGTGCTGGCGAGGCCAGTCTGGAGCAATCAAAATCATTTTTGGTTTGTCCTCTTTGACTTTTAGTACAACTTTGGAGAGCAGAGGCGGAAAGGCATAGACTGATGAGTTTTTCCGGCTGAAGGACAGAGCATCCACTTTCCAGGCTTTTTTGTGAGGAGTTCTTGTGCAAAATTTGTCCAACTGGTAGTTGTGGGGTGAGGCAAAAAGATCTATGTCTGGGTTCCCCCATCTGCGTGTCAACATGTTGAAAATCCGTGTTTCCAGTTTCCATTCGTGTGGGTCCATGAGATTTCTGCTTAGTTCGTCAGCCAGCATATTCAGCTTTCCTGGCAGGAATTGAGCTTGTAGTTGTACTTGGTAGCTCAAGGCCCTGTTCCACAATGCCATGGCTAGTCTGTAGAGGGGGTAGGAATGTGTTACCCCCCTGCTTGTTTATGTACCACATAACCGTGGTGTTGTCCATCTTTACCATTAGTTGTCCTGGATGAAGATAGTCCTTGAAGGCTGTCAGAGCATTCTGTACAGCTAGCATTTCTTTTTGACTGATATGAAGGTGCATTTGATTTGGGCTCCATTTGCCCTGAATGCACTTGTAGTTGTACTTGGTAGCTCAAGGCCCTGTTCCACAATGCCATGGCTAGTCTGTAGAGGGGGTAGGAATGTGTTACTCCCCTGCTTGTTTATGTACCACATAACCATGGTGTTGTCCATCTTTACCATTAGTTGTCCTGGATGAAGATAGTCCTTGAAGGCTGTCAGAGCATTCTGTACAGCTAGCATTTCTTTTTGACTAATATGAAGGTGCATTTGATTTGGGCTCCATTTGCCTGAATGCACTTCCCTGCCAGATGAGCCCCCCATGCATAGTCTGATGCGTCTGTAGTTAGAGTTTTGGAGGCAGGGGGTGGTGTGAATGGCAGTCCTTTGTTTTGGTGGCAGGCCTCTGCCCACCATAAGAACTCTAGGCATAGGCAAGGTATGATAGGAATCATTGTTTCCAGGCTGTGACAATGTTGACTCCATAAACTTTTTAAGTACCACTGAAGTTTCCTCATATGCAGTCTTGCATATGGAATTAGAAGAATGCAGAAGGCCATGAACCCCAAGGCTTGCAGGATTTGTGTTGCAGATAGCAGGGTTTTTGTGGCCACCTGTTTGAAGTAAATCACCAACTGAATTTGCTTTTCTGGCGTAAAGAAAGCCATCTGGGCAGTTGTATTCAAGCTTGCACCCAGGAATGTAATTTTTTGAGAGGATACCAGTTGTGATTTCTTTTCGTTTATGGTGTACCCTAAACAATTAGAACCATTTTTACAAACGCCAGATGTTTAGAAGAATGGCCTGGTTTTCTGCCTGAATTAGACAATCATCCAGGTATGGGTATATTTGAATATTTCTTTGCCTGCAAAATGCAATTACTGGAGCCAGACACTTTGTGAATACCCTGGGTGCAGTAGACAAGCCAAAGGGCAGTGCAGAGAACTGATAATGCATTTAGCCTGCTTTGAAGCATGGGTATCTTCTGCAAGATTCCCTGATTGGGATATACAGGTAAGCCTCTTTTAAATCTAGAGTTGCCAACTAGGCATCCTTGCCTAGCATACGAAGTAACTGATGAAGAGTCAGCATCTTGAATTTTGGAATGTCCAGAAAGGTGTTTAGAGTAGACAGGTCCAGACACAGCTCCACGTGGTCCTGTTGAGTCTTCCTGGCTACAGAGAACTGAAAAAAAGCGACTGCTTTCCTGATTAAGTATCCTGCTGTTTTTTTATATTTGTTTTACCTTCTACTGCTTACCTAGAGCAAGCTTTAACTGTTTTCATAGTTATTTGCTGCATTTTTTATTATCTGCACTTGAATTAAACTAATTTCGACTAAAATGTACTTTTAAGTCGAAAAGTGTTTGTTTGCTGTTTAATTTAATTGTTTGGCTGCCCACTAAAGTGTGCTAGCCTGTACTACTGACTTATTGCCTTTTCTGCATTTCTGTGTGTTTCTATTTAACAAAAAAAAAAAAAAAAAAAATATTCCTTGTTTTCCTTCCTCTCCTAAACTAGTTAGACCAGTTTACAGGCCTTGCTGTATCCTGGGCTGTGTTGTAGTTCCTGTGTTGTCCATTGCCTTACTTGGATAGAAGGAAGTTTCTTAGCTCACCAGTGGGAGTGGGGAGCCTTGAATAGTCTACTTTTCCTTGAGGGAAGTGACCTCAGCACAAGAAGCTGTAGTAATTGGTCATTTTGGACCATTTCTAGCTCTTTTGAAGTTCCCTGGTTAAAATCTGCCTCTGGCATTTTTTTGAAGCCATATTGCTCAGACACAGCTCCACGTGGTCCTGTTGAGTCTTCCTGGCTACAGAGAACTGAAAAAAAGTGACTGCTTTCCTGATTAAGTATCCTGCTGTTTTTTATATTTGTTTTACCTTCTACTGCTTACATAGAGCAAGCTTTAACTGTTTTCATAGTTATTTACTGCATTTTTTTTATCTGCACTTAAAAGTACATTTTAGTCGAAATTAGTCTAATTCAAGTCAAGTGTTTGTTTGCTGTTTAATTTAATTGTTTGGCTGCCCACTAAAGTGTGCTAGCCTGTACTACTGACTTATTGCCTTTTCTGCATTTAGCTGAGTTGCCACTAGAGCACCATCGGCAGCCAGTTAAACAAGGTTAAACTATTTCTGGCCCGTAAAGTCTGCTCTTCATTTTTCCCTTAGAACTGCTCTACTTGTAATCTAAACAGTCTATTCTCTATCTGTAAAGCTCAGCACTTGTTCCTAAAGCATTTTTAGTCAGGTAAAGCACTTCTATATTATACAAAGTACTTCACAAGCTTAAAACCCCTTGAGTACCCACTTCCCTATAGGTCCTTTCTGACTCAGTTACACAGCAAACTTTTTCATTTCTTCTAGCATGTCAAAGGGTCAGTTGCTAGCGCCTCTCCTGCTCAGCTGGTGAATCTAGAATACTGAGGCAATGTTACAATTGCCTCATGTACACAGACAACCCTCTCCTCCTCCCACAAAACACAAATACATGCGAGAGATGCAACTATATAGCCAAACTGGAGGCTGAGCTCTCTCAACTCAGGACTGGCAAAACCAGACAGGAGGAGAAGGTAACCACACACACCATAAACCCAGTCTCACATAGAACTATCACAAGTACAAATCAAACACATAAACACACAAAGACATACTCGGAGGCACTGATCAAAAATCTACCAAAACAGCAGGGGCCTCCAAAGCAGACACCCAAACAACTGCCACCTCATGACATAACACAAGCAACACATAGATCACAAAGTCAGTGTGCAAATCAGTCACAGCACTTAAGGCCAAACACAATGCCAGACACACTTGTCATAGGTGACTCCATAGTCAGACACACTGACGTCCCACTCACCAGACTGAACAAGGAGAGGGTCACAGTAAGCTGCCTGTCTGGTGCTAGAATCCGCCACATAACACAAGCACTCAGGTCACTCCACAGCAAGTACAAGTATGACTCAGTCATTGTCCATGCCGGTGTGAATGACCTGAGACGTACCTCCCTGGACTACATGAAAAGAGACATAAAGGAGCTCTCAGATTATGTAGCCCAGGCTGGTATGACCCTGACCCTGAGCAGTATCCTACCTTCACCAAGAATGATGCCACAATACAGAGACAAAATGATCAGTTTTAATAATTGGCTTAATTTCTGGTGTCATTCTAAGGGGATCAAATATCTGTCTGCCTGGAATGACATGCTTGACAAGCCACGCTGCTTCGCAAGGGACGGCTTGCACCTGTCACCCCTGGGTTTCCGGATATTGGCAAAGGCTCTTGCCACCCCCATAGTGCCTTTTTTAGACAAGGCTCAAATTCTAAACCAACCGCCCTAGAAAACAATAATGGAAAAAAATTAAGGGTAATGCTGCTCAATGCCAGAAGTCTAAATCTCAAGATGCACGCCCTCGAAGCCCTCCTCAGTATGGAGAACATCGATGTCTGTGCTGTGACTGAAACCTGGTTCAAGGCTCCTGAGAGCACCCCGGCACTATCAGGTTTTACCTCATATCATGCTCCGCCCCAAAACCCGGACCGTACCACAAAAGGAGGGGGTATATCCATATTCATCAAGGATACCCACACCTCCAGGCTGGTGGCAACTCACGAAGCATCAGAGACCATTCAGGTGCAATTAACCATAGGCAAAACTGCTCTACAGTTTGTAGCATGTTACAGGCCACCCTCTCAAACTCAGGAACCCCACACAGCCTTCCTGAAGACACTGGAGAGTATAAACGTCTCTCCAAACACCATCATATTGGGTGACTTCAACTACCCAAACATAGACTGGGAACATTAGTCAAGCCCCAATACCCTAGCCCAAAGGTTCCTGGAGTTCATAAACTCAAATGCTATGGAACAACTTGTCACCATTCCCACAAGAGGTGAAAATATACTAGACCTGATCATCACAAACATGGGGACAAAATGCTCCACACCATAAGTATATCCCTCATTGGTGAGATCAGACCATAAACTAATCTCACTGGAGATCCACATCCCGCCCCCACCCCCAACAAAAAAGACCACAGTGAAGAACTTCTCAAAAGCCAACTTCACACTTCTTAAGACTGGTGTGGTATCCTTCAAGGCCCCTGAGCCATTGGAAACCACAACCCACGCTGCTGAATCCCTAACAAATGCTTTCTACAAGCACCTCCAGGATTGCACGGATCAAGCAATCCCAAATAAAATCAAGACCATTTCCACCAAAGGCAAGCGCCCGATCTGGTGGACCCCAGCCATAAACAAACTTTACAACAAGAGGAGAAAGCTACTACAAGATAGAGCAAAATCCCTAAAAGGGAAGACATCTCTGATCAATACTAGTAAAAAACTACGATCACTCATAAAATCATCCAAGGCCAACTGAGAGAAAAATCGCCAAGGACTCAAAAGACAATCATAAGGCCTTCTTTAGCTATGTTAGAAATCTGGGTGGAAACTCCCAGATATGCTCAGAATTAGTCCAAAATGATACAAAAATTACTGAACCCGCAGACATTGCAAACATACTGGCAGAAAGGTTCAGTGAAAATTTCTCCCCTCCCTCCCCCCCAAAAGGAGAAATATCTATCCCAGCAGAGTGTAGCCTCCCAATCATCTCAAATGCCCAGGTGAGAGCTGCTCTCTCTAAAGCTAAAAACACAGCATCAATGGGACCGGATGGTGTCCCCGGCTGTGTGCTACACGAACTCAATGAGGAACTAAACCGACACATAAGGCTGCTGTTTAATCTTAGCCTTACCACAGGATACGTACCCAAAGAGTGGCGTACGGCAACTGTGGTCCCACTCCACAAAGGCAGTGCTTCTATGGACCCTGGTAATTACCACCCCATAAACTTAACAAGCCTGGTCTGCAAAGCTATGGAGAGGATCATAATGGAACTCATAAATAAAGACATAGGGGACCTACAGACATTGGATCCTACCCAATTCGGCTTTGTCAAGGGCAGATCATGCCTCTTGAAATTGGTCGACTTTTTTGAAACAGTCACCAAGGCCATTGATGAGGGTAAGGCAGTTCACACAGCCTACCTTGACCTTGCAAAAGCTTTCGACACAATACCCCACTCGGTATCATAGAAAAGCTCACCAGCTTAAATGTAAACCCATATGTCACAAGATGGGTTGCAAACTGGCTCAAGGACAGAACCCACAGGGTTAGAGTTGCTGGTGCCATGTCAGACTCCAAGCCGGTCACAAGCGGTGTCCCACAGGGCTCAGTCCTGGGCCCCCTCTTGTTCGGCATCTACTTTTCAGAAGTGCAGGCAAACATAGGAGGATTGTGGTTGACAAAGTTTGCTGATGACTGCAAACTGGGCGCCATAGTTGAAAATCCATCAGACACAGATATCCTTCAGAGAGGTCTCATAGAAACGGATAGCTGGTGCCAGAGCCATGGCCTTAAGCTAAACGCCAAAAAATGTATAGTCATACCCTTTGGTAAAAACAAGGTAACCCCAAGTTACCACATAGGTGGCAATCCATTAAGCACAGAAGAGGTTATCAGGGACCTGGGGACCCAAGTTGACAGTAACCTTTCTTTTGACACTCACATTGCCAAAGTGGTTAGGAGGACCTTCTACACTGCCCATCTGATTATGAAGGGATTCACATCCAGATCAAGGGAGGTCATTGTTCCCTGTACTCTTCACTTATCAGACCAATGATTGAGTACAATGCCCCATTCGAATGTATCTTACCCGACACCTGCAGCAATAGGAAAGACCCCAAAAGGTCGGCACCAAAAGGATAACGGATCTCAAAAGTATGGCGTATGCTGCCCGACTGAAGAAACTCCAGCTCTATTCAGTCGCATACCGTCTGCTCAGAGGTGATCTGTGCCTGACATACAAGGCCATGTCCAACCCGGAATTAATGGACATGCTCCACCTCAAAAAATCCAAATCCACCAGAGCCACAAGATCAAGAGACTTAAACCTCAACACGGATATAAATAGGACGTGCTGGAGGGACAGATTCATCACCCAGAGACTCCCTATGCTGTGGAACAGAATCCCGGTCCATGTGAGACAGAGCACCTCGCTGGCTCTGTTCAAGAGGAATCTTGACCAGTGTATGGGAGATCGTAGGTTTACCCCGGGGATCATCTCTGTATCACTGCTGGACAGAGGCACGGCAAACTAATGGGTATAGTATTCTTCAACCTAAGGGGTGGTGAAAGCCAGACAACTCTGGCTAGGCTTATAAATGCCCTAGGGCAGATAGCCTAGTATGAACCTATGAACCTTTGATTTGTCTTTTCTGGGTACCAGGAAAAGTCTGGAATAGAAATCTTGTCCCTTTTCCTCTTCTGGTACTAGCTGAATAGCCTCCATGTTTAGGAGGGGAAAGTACTTTTTTCTGAGCCTTTGCCCACTGATTTGGGGGCAGATCTTGCCACCCGTTTGGAGTTGGCAACATGTGGAAATGAAATCTGTATCCCTGGGGCACTATATTTAAAACCCATTTGTCCTGGGTTATAAGTTGCCAGTTTTTTGCATGAAGAGACACTTTCCCCCCCAAAGGGGCAGCTAAGAGGTAAGTGCTTGGTAATTTTAAAGGAAAGTCACTGAGACTGTTTACCATAGGGTGGTGTCATGTTATTTCCAGATTTGGAAGTGGAAGCACCCCATTGCTTAGTTCTGAAAGTCCCTTGGGACTGATACCTGGTGCTTTTGGAGTGTCTGGGTTTGGCTTGAGAGGCTCTGGAAGGAGCTGGAAAGGACCAGTTCTTAGTAGGCCAGTGCCTACTAAATCTTGGAGGTTGTACTTGTTAGAAATTTTTCACAGTTTGCATAGATTCAGCTTTATCTTCCATCTTTTTTAGAACTTCTTCAGCCTTATTGCCAAACAGATGGTTCTGCTGCAAAGGAACATCCAACAGTTTTGCTTCAACATGATCAGGCAGAGATTGCTACTTAAGTCAAGCATGCCTTCTAACCACAGACCCAGTAACAGCAGGCCTGCAAGAGGCCTCTAAAGAATTAAAACCACATTGCAAAGTATGTTTTCCAACTTGTTCAGCTGAATGCAATAAATCCTGTAAATCTTTATTTTCCACACAGTCAGAAATCAACATAATTTTCTGTTTAAGCAGTCCTGTGTTATGCTGTTGATATTTTAGCATGTGGAATTGACAGTTTAAAGCTCTGATTGCCAAGGTTGCAGAAGTATAAACCTTTTTACCCATCTATCCAGCACGCTGGAGTCTCTATCAGAAGGGGTAGGATTTTTAGCAGTAGAAGCCTTAATGCCCTTGGGCCCCTGAGAAATGGTTTTAGGATCCGCAACAGGGTTTTTAAAAGGAATTTGTGGGATTCAGGAACCCTGTAGTATCTGTCTGGTTTACTAGGGGCCAGAGGCAAGGAATCAGGGGCCATACTGGATTCCAAAAACACATCATCAACAATGTCTAGTACAGGAGGTATAGCCAAAGGCCTATGCTGAGGGAGAAGAAGGAAATCCCTAAGCCTCTTTTTGGATTCAGAAAAATCCTGACTTTCCCAGTGGAAATGCTCCCTTAAGGTATGTAAAGTTTCCCCAAAAGAAAAATCCTCAGGAGAGAAGCAGAGGGAATGGAATCCTCTGCATCAGAGTCCTCATAAGTAGGTATGGACAAATCCAGGTCATTAGAAGAGTCAGAAGAAACAGAGCCCTGTTCAGAAGATTCATAGTCAAGTTCAGTCCTAGGTCTCTTGGAAGGGGGGGTTGACTACCCCTGATTAGAGTAATTAAATCTTCAGCCATTTTGATCATTTCGTTTTTAGGCATAGTGGCCTGAACATGTGGCCTGGGCATCGGATTTTTAGACATAGATCGAGATTTAGGTCTTAATATTGAAGGTGGAGTCGGTTTAATATGCAAGTCTGTAGGCCTGAATACACCCTCAGAAGCCGGTGCCTGCACAGCGGCTCCAGACCCATCCAAGGTAAAGACATCCGCGGGTTCCATAGGTGAAGCATCTTGCGGCATACCGGACTCCAAATGGGTCTCATTAGAGGCCTGCGAATCAGAAGTAGCGGGTATCAGTGGCTGCGAAAGCGCCTCACTGAGTACCAGCAAACTGGTGACTGGCTTAGGAGAGGCGTTGTCGGCAGTTTTGGACCTCAGCGGCCTGTCTCTGTCTTTTTCTTTGCATTTTTTCGGTATTCCGGTAGTCGGATGGCTAACCAATGTCATTTCTGGATAATTAAACCGAGAACCGATATATTTAGAAGCAAAAATGTACCGACGACGGATAGTGCGCTGATTAAATAAAGCAGAAAACTGACAGCAAGGTACGTCGTGGTCAGGGCCTAGGCAAGGAATACAGTACAAGTGAAAATCCTTATGAGGTATTTGCTTCCCACAAGTAATACAATTATTAACTTTTACTGACATCGGTAAGGAGCAAGAAAAAGTTTCCCCAATGGGGTACTTAGCTTTTAGTTGAAGACTTCGGTTCTGAAACTCGAAAACAAAAATTTCAGGAGTCGACCAACCGGCACTTGCGAACTGCTTCTGCTTTGGGCACCGAGCGGCAAGAAAGACTGATGTAATGGCGTTGGCTGCATGTTTTATACCCCTGATGACCTGACGTCATGGAAGAAGGGACAGCAAACGACGCAGGACGCAAGACTTTGTTAATCAGGCCGACTGAGGGCAACCTACCAGCAGATTACCCAAATGTAATGACTGCAACAGTGAAACATGAAGAACATCATGATGTCTTCCCTAATGCTTCACACAGAAACCTACTTGATTGTGGCACTCAATGCGGCATCTGATTGTTTTGATAGAAGAATAAGGAAACTTCACAAACATCCATTAGCACTCTAAAAGAATAGGAAGAGTAGTATACAGTACCCTTACAGGAGAAATTTATGTCTTGTCAGATAGCCTTCATAATGCATCCATCCTAACTGTGCTCTATTTGGACCTCACAACTGGGGAACCAAGATGTAGCACCTTTCAGGTAATATCTGCAAAAAATAACTATTCATTGCTTGAGGTAATTAGCTGTATAAACCTTGTTACAAAACAGATTTTACCAGAATCCAGTGGAATAAAATAACTCAATCAGGCCCAGAAATTCTGCAGTAGTCTATGGTCAGGTATAAAAAAGCAGCTGACAGACTACTTACCTTTGGGCTTCTAAAGGCACATGGGAAAAAAGTAAATGTAATAGTGTCTACTAAATCTCTGTGCAAAATGTTAAATTATGTTTTTTTCCTCTTTACAGAGAAGAGAAGACAGTGATAGCTATAGTTATTTCCTTGTTTTGAGACTTTTTCAACAGCATCTGTTTTCAGGGAGATTTGAACTGTAGTATTAACTTTGCACTTGCTTTATGAAAACTATTTCAAATTCAACAGCTTCTGTGGTACTGATAAAGTGCTTTTGCAGCCGTTTACAGTGTGTGTGTGTGTGTGCATGCATGTGTGTTGCCTGTGTTGCATAGATGTTTGAAGGAATAAATACCACTTGTCTTGAAAACCTAACTAGCTTTCTAACTTTTTAGGTACTGCCCAATACATAGCTTGCAAGGCATACCTATTTAACAACAAGATAGTAACAGCCTCACATGGAGCCAAGGTTTTCTATGGATGCCAATACAAACAGCAGTGGAGGGCTTCATGGGTCAAGGTGGAAGGTACCACAGACTATTGCCTGAATTAAGAGTGATATCTTTATTAATAAGTGAGGCAGTTGAGGACAAATGGCCCTCAGAAGATAATTAGCAGTCTAACGGTAGTGTTGACAAAAGAAGTGCTATTATAAAGATGTAGTGTCTGAAGGCAGACCTTTCAGATGACCATGCGTACTTGTATTTTCTACTGCTTGAGGGAAAGGGAACTACTGCAAAAATGAATGTTGCATCAGACATATACCGTGAAGCATTCTACTGTTAGACACAAATATATCTTATCACAAGAGTACACCACAGGTACAGAGTTGAAAACTGCATCTTTTTCAAGTGCCACTAATTAAAAAAGGTAAAAGAATACTAAAAGTAGCCATCTTTTGACATCTTTGCAGATGTGTTAAAAGACAATGACAAAAACCAGACAAACTCCAAAGCATGTGCAATTATGCATAACCAGGAATGTGGGCAATTGTGTGTAAGGGGCAAAGATGTATCTTTGGAACAGACTATACCTTTATCATATGCTGAAAATGTGACAATGCAACATCAGTGGAAGGGTGTGTAGTAATGTTTCTGAATCTAGAACACAATGAACTTCTTCTGGAACTAGCTGGAAAAATCCAAAGGGAGAAGAAAGCTCAGAGATACCTCATACTCCATCTTAAAGTTATACTGGGAGATTAAAAATAGCTGCAGGTGGTAGGAGTCACAGACACAGGTATATCCTTTATATCTGCACCACTCCCAATAATTAATATGAAATGGTCAGCGACTATTGCCTGACAATATGCACTATAAACTACTAAATAATATACAAGGCTGGCCTTAATAGTGCACAGCTAATATTGGCTACTGGTTTGAGTTATGACCAAAACCTGCCACACTCAAGTAAGCTTTACAATGAACAACTGCAGAGCAGAGTTATGATCAGTGGCTGTCCATGACTTCATCCACCTTGCTCTTAGGCTAGTGTCCTCCACAGCTATCTTCCCTATACTGAGAGAAATTAGGTTAAGATAATTATGTAAAAAAAACACACAACACACACACACACACACAAAATGTTTCTCAGCATGGACAAATGCTATATTTGCAGTGCCAGCTCCACTTTTCCTGTCCTTACAGCAACTCAATGTCCTCAGCTAGGACCAATCTAGCCCACTGAGAACAGGATTACATTCTCTCTCAAATAAGCAAACTGCAATGTAAATGACAGCTACAACCTAAAAAGTCACTCCTCACAATGCAAATACTAATTGTCAGTATCACCAAGTTCAAATATCTTTATATACTAATAAGGCACCAGCCACAAGCTGTCGAAACTGATCAATGAAATAAACTTTTTTACTTGAAATTCTAAAATTAAAAAACAGCAGTTTGTAAGATTACATATACAGTAAAACATCTACTTGTACAGGGAAGACTAAAACAACATATTTAAACAGATGGCATTTATAGAAAAAATACATACACTATTTTTGTCCTACAATAACAATTAGCTAAAAGATTTACTGAATTCTACACCTGCTTCTGACTATTAGAAATATTTATCATTTATAAGGAAACTCGCGATCAATCATAGACACGTTTTCAGTACAAAACTCCTCTATGCTCATTTCTGAAGGTAAAGTCTAACTTATGATGCTCAACAGTTGCACTCTAAACTTAAAAATAGTCTCAGTGTCTGTATCTCCTGTTTAGTTTAGATACTGAATGTAAAGCTACCATTTAGACTATTTATGGTAATATAACTTTAGGTAAAACATCTCTGAAAATGTCTGTAAGGAGCATTTTCAGTTTCTGAAGTCTGCTGCTTCACTACTGAAAGAAAAAAGACAAGTGCAGATCTTATATAGATGTCGGCAGACATACAAGAAAAGGCAACTACATTTTATACAGCAATGCGTTTTTTTTTTTTCTTAAAAATAAAACACACTTATCTTAGCTCAGTGAAGTTTTTCTACATTTCACATTTTACTGCATTTCCACTACCTATTTGGCTGTGTTACACTTAGGTTCATAGGTTCATAGGAAGGTAGGTACTAGGCTATCAGCCCAAGGGCTTAAGTAAGCCTAGCCAACAAGGTTTCCTGGCTTACGCCACCCAGGAAAGTTAATTTCCTGTTCCCTTGTCAAGCAGAGCCACAGAAGTGATCCCCGGGGTCTACTTCCTATTTCCCATCCACTCATCAAGATTTTTCTTGAAGAGTGCCAACGAGGAACTTTGCTTGACATAGATGGGTAGCTTGTTCAACAGTATAGGAAGTCTCTGGGACAGGAATTTATCCTTCCAGCATGTCCAGTTTATTGTGGTGACAAGGTTTAGGTCCCTAGAGTGTGTAGCTCAGAGGAATTGGGATATCTTTAGGTGTAGCATGTCGAACAGCTCTGGGTTTAACATAGCTTTATATGTTAGGCAGAGATCCCCTCGGAGTAGGCGATATGCTACAGAGTAAAGCTGGAGTTTTTTGAGATGGTCAGTGTAGGGCGTCTGTTTGAGGCCAGTAATCCTCTTTGTGAGGTACTTCTGTGGCCTTTCCAGCTGCTGCAGATGTCTTGTGAGGTACATTCCAAAAGGGGCATTGTACTTTACAATGGGTCTAATGAGTGCCGAGAAGAGGGGAACAATTACCTCTTTTTTTCTGGATGAGAACCCTTTTGTGATGAGGTGTGCCACATAAAAGGATTTCCTGACTACTGTGGTGATGTGATTATCAAAGGACAGACTACTGTCCACCTAGGTCCTAAGGTCTCATCACACATTTGGCATTAAGTAGACTGCCCTTTATGTGGTAGTTCATGGGTACAGAGTTTTTACCAAAGGTGATGACAATGCACTTTTTGGCACTGAGCTTGAGGACATGCCTCTGACACCAGACATCTGTCTCAGTGAGGCCCTTCTGTAGGATGTCCACATCATTTGGAGACTCGACTATGGCTCCTAGTTTGAAGTCATCTGCGAACTTCGTTAACCAGAGGCCTTCTGTGTTAGCCTGTACTTCAGAGAAGTAGATACCAAACAGGAGAGGTCCCAGGACTAAACCCTGTGGTACTCCACTTGTCACTGGTTTGAAGTCAGATTTGGAGTCTGCAACTTTTACATTGTGGATTCTGTCAGTGAGCCAGTTGGCAACCGATCTTGTGACATAGGGATTTATACCTAGTTTAGTGAGTTTAGCTATAATTCCAGAATGGGGGAATGGTGTCGAAAGCCTTGGCGAGGTCAAGATAGGCTGTGTGAACCACCTTACCCATGTCTACGGATTTGGTGACTGCCTCAAAGAAGTCGATCAGGTTCAGCAGGCATGATCTGCTTTTCACAAACCTGAACTGGGTGGGGTCCAGAATTTGGAGGTTACCAATGTTTTTGTTTATGAGTTCCATGATGATACGTTCCATGGCCTTGCAGACCAGGCTAATAGCGTGACAGTTCCCAGGATCAGTGGTGTCTCCCCCCTTGTGGAGTGGGATAACTGTTGCTGTGCGCCATTCAGTGGGCACAGAGCCTGACATGAGACTATGATTGAACATGGTGCTTAGGTGGGGAGCTAGTTCATTCGGAAGTTCGTGTAAAATGCAGCCTGGGATGTTGTCCGGTCCCATGGATGCTGTGGCTTTGGTTTTAGAGAGTGTAGCTTTTACCTGCATAGATGTGATTACAGGGACTCTGCATTCTTCCTGTACAGATATGGGCCCTTTAGGGGGGAGAGAGGGGAGTAAAGTTAGCACTGAACCTATCTGCCAGGATGTTGACAATATCAGTTGGTTTTGTAATTTTCATGCCGTTGTGCTGTAACTCAGAGCAGATCTGGGTGTTGCCATTGAGATTCTTGACATAGCTACAGAATGCTTTGTGGTTGCCCTTAGAATCAGTGGCGATTTTGTTTTCGTAGCTAGCTTTGGAGGATCTTATAAGGGATCTCAGCTCCTTACTGAAGCTAACCAGGGAGATCTTCCACTCATGGGATTTTACTCTCTTTTGCAACAGTTTCTTCCTTCTGTTATAGAGCTTGTTTATGGCTGGGGACCACCAGATTGGCTTCCTTTTTTTGGAGGATAGCATCTTGGTTCTGTTTGGTATAGCACAATCCATGCACTCGTGTAAGTGCTTATAAAGTGCATTCGTGTAGGATTCATCAGTCGCAACTGTACTGTCCATCTGCATGGGTGTCATGAAGTTTGCCACTTCTCTCTTAAGAAGCATGAAGTTGGCTTTGGAGAAATATTTTACCATGGTTTCCTTAATGGTGGGTGGGGGCAGGATGCGGATATCTAGGGTGATTAGCTTATGGTCGGATCTGACCAACGAGGAGTTGACTTCAGGTGTGGAACATTGGTCACTCATGTTGGTAATGACTAGGTCTAGGATATTGTTGCCCCTGGTGGGGGTGTGGATAAGTTGATCCAGGACATTGGAATTTATGAATTCCATAAAGCGTTGAGCGAAGGAGTTGGTACATGAGTAATTTTCCCAGTTAATGGTGGGGTAATTGAAATTGCCCATTATTAGGGTGTTTGGTTGAACCCTAATATTTTCCAGTATATCAAGAAAAGAGGAGTTGGAATCCTGGGGCATGGTGGGGGATTTGTAGCAAGCTACAATTTGGATTGCAGTTTTACCCAGAGTTAGTTGCACTTGGATAACCTCAGATGCATTATGCTGCGCAACTAGCCTGGAGGTGTGGATATCCTTAATGAATATGGACACACCTCTGCCTTTGGTATTCTGGTCCAGGTTAGATGGCCGAAAAGTGTGGTATGAGTTATAGCCTGGTAATGCAGGGGTGCTCTCTAGAGCCTTGAACCCAGTTTCAGTCACTGCACAGATATTGATGTTCTCCATTTTAAGGAGTGCCTCGAGTGAGTGCATTTTGAGATTTAGACTTCTAGCATTGAGTAGCATTACCATGTCATATACCTGGTTACGAATCCAAGCATTACAGAAAGGTTTGGACTACTTAATGCTCGGTTTTAAAGTTTCAGCAGTGTGCAGTTCCCTCAGGAGGTTCAGAAAGGTGCAGGTACAACCACTGCTGACTTGTCTATGTAAATGGCTTTGAACAATCACAGATCATTTATCTTCCGACGTGACAGCCCCTGTAAACTTATTTTGCACCCTCCCCTTCAGTATGGCTAAACCCAAAACTCATCCTTACGTCACTCACCATCCCTTTGTCTGCTTTTCTCAGCCTTTATAAGTTTCTTTTACCTAGCTAGATGACTCCACCATCCCTACTCCTTCTGATTACGCAATACTCCCACAATCTATCTGCATTGCAGAATAACTTATTCTTCTGTCTTCATTTGTGCAAAGCCGTAAGCTGTACAATAAAAACACTTCTCCTCATACTTCTTAATAAACTCTCTGCACACTTGACCATCTCCATCTCTCACTTCTAAAATATCTTCTAGCTTTATTGCCAGATTGTTGCGTTACACTTTTAATCTCTGTCAGCTCTGTAATCTTTTCTTCTTACAGCAGATATTCTCCCTCTCCCAAAAACCCATACCACAAAAACCATGAAAACCTCAGACACATCTCAACCCTATCAGTTCTTTCAGAAATTTTTCACATACAAGTACTGTCCTAAGTCTGTGATTATACAAAAACTACAAGCTAATATCCAGACCCAGCAAAGGTTCCATGCTGCTTAGCAGAATTGCAACCCTTGTAACAGTTACAAACTCAATCCACAGTTGCATGGGTCAAGGTCACTTTATGACAGTCCTTTCTACTGACTTTGAAAGGGCTTTTGATTTAATCAATGATTCATTACTGCTCAGTTAAGTCCAAGCTCATGATTTCGTAGTCGGTCCATTATTCTGGTTTAAAAATTACTCGTTTCACAGATGTGTCCAATGTAACATCCTGATACTTTCTGTTGTCCTTGCACACTCTTCCATGGTATCCTTTAGACCTGTATCCTAAGCCCTTTGTTCTTTTCCCTCATTCAGGGTCAAGACCATCCCTCTTTATTAGTGATATTCAGCAGTCAGAACAGCTACAGACAAAAATGTGACACTCCACAAGCTTGAGCATCAGTTACCTCAACTTACATTCCAAGAAACATACAATACCCAAAGAATCCAAATAACTGGAAACAGGATTTGCAGATTTGCATTACTTGCTGTCTCACATTCCCATCACTGCAACTTTATTACAGAACTAAAAATCTCAAAGTAAATGATAGGGTCAGTTTCTTTTTAAGCATATTATATCATTTAAAGTTATGAAAAATGGTTACTGCCCCCACCCCAAGAAAAAAATCGCCACTAAAAGAACAAGCTTTCTCTCTGAGGAAGTTAATAAAAAGACCATCTTATGCTTTCCCAACTATGCTTTAAATCTAAAACAGGTGAAAAGCCTTCTCCTGACTAGGGCCTGCCACATGGAATCAGCTACCTTCTGAAGTTAGATCCTTACCATCATTAACAGACTTCAAGAAAGCACTAAGAATACACTTGCTTGAAGAAGCCACATGCACATGCTTTAGGCACAGTGGCTAGTAACATCACTTCACTATACAAAGTATTTCAAATAATAACTGAAACTCAAATCAACACATTTATATATAATGTCTGTAGCAAGCCATGCTATTATCTGCCTATGTAACCTAAGTAATGACTTACTTAGTCATTATTGATCAAAATATGATCTAACCATAGCTATATTCAAATGCATGTATTTGTACAATTTGTTACGTGTACCTTACATGCATTTTTAACTCAAGTTCCTCACTGAGCCCAGGTTGTTGTGTTTGAAAAGAATCAGCAGACCAGCCCAGTCACATAGTCAATATTAAATGAATAAATGCATACATACATACATTCTCTAATACATCCAACTTAAGCTCTTTCAGATGATAACCTAAATTTATTAAGGAAAAGCAGCTCCAAAAGGCTATTCAAAATTCTCTACACATTTTGTTTTCTTCTTTGGAAGTGTCACTCTAAAACAATGGCTACTAATTAATACAAACAAAGCTCAAACTATTACTGTGTTCTGGTACCTCATAGCAACTACCACTGTTACTGCCTATTTTCTAAACTGTTATTAGTCTCTGTTGCACACCTTCCCAAAATGTAAATATTTAGGCTTCTGGTTCGACCCTTCCCTCACCCCAACATACTCAGAAGCTAACTGAATTTATGTAGTAATACACATTTAAATTAAAACAACCTACAGTCTGTCTCAGCTTTTAACTCTAGATGCCTGCTTCAGTAAAGACAAAATCATCCTTCTACCTCATCTGGAACATGCCCCTTTCTCTTCCCTTCCCAGATAAATTCTGATAAGCCCATCCACCAGAAGTTTTTGTTTTGCTAATCTGTCAGTTTGGTCCAAGATGTCTACATAAGCAGTGTATGTTTGTTATATTAATTAATATATTTATTATGTTTTATTTATTCAAGTTAAACCTGATGCAAGCTGGATTAAGGCCTTGGTTGTTAATGTGCTGCTTCCTGTTGTCCTGGGCTTGATTCACTCATCTTTCATTTCTCTTTTATGTGACTCTAAGTTACTAAATCAATGGTGCTCACAGGCCAAGTCTACATAAAGTCCATGTGGATCATTGCTCTATCCAGTAAATAAATTCAAATAAACAAATAAAGACAAAAAAAAAAAAAAAAACATGATGCCTCTGAATTTCAACAAATTACTCTCTTTTGGTCTTAGTGATAAAACTCTATTGAGGGCTGCCAGACAAAATACATCAAATATGTTCTTTTAACTTAAGATGGAAAAGATCTGTACAGACACGATTATTTTATTTTTATACGAGGGACCTAGACAAGAAAATATCAGTCTAACAAATCAGGAATTTCTGTACACTCATATGAACGTGATATTTCTTCACATTCAAATGATTCACCTTTTGCTTTCTTTGTAAGGCCTTTCCTGTTCCCTTTGAATTTCTATACAAAAAAAAAAAGTGTGCGTGTACATACTCAGCAAAGGGCAGTATTTCACTAAGCAAGTTATAGGATTTCCAGGGATGTTTATGCCAGACGTTCAAGTTTAACTGCCAAAGACAGTTTTTATTTTAAAGTATTTAAAGATTAAACAAAATGTAAAAACCTTATTACACAGACTCTGGAATTTAGAAAGAACGCCAATGCTCATGTTGCAGAAAAAGGGCCTCTTTCAGTGAGGTGGTATTATGCACTTCACAGACACATTAACTGCAATGAGGAAAGACGTTATCATTAGCTAATATGCATAGACTCTGAATCGCTCTTAAGCACCACAAGTGCAGGTCAGCACATTACCACTGTAGTTAACATTCCACATTATTACAAGAAAGGGATTAAGATTACAGTTAGTGTACAACAGTCACTCAGTGGCAATAAGGTACAGGGTTGTTCACCATGGTCACTGTGCCACATGTAAAGTGGTATTGAAAAGTAAAAAAATGTCATCCTCTAACACTGCTAGGGTATACCAGATCAATGGTTTAATCACCTGTGATTCGGAATGGGCGATTTAGCTGGCCTTAAGTGGTTGTTCGGCATTCTATGTGGGTAAAATATCTGCCACTTTAAAACAAGAGTGTTAGAGCATTTGAGCAACATTAGATGTCATAGTGAGTTTAATGTACTTTATAAACACCAGTTAAGACATCCCACAGCTTGTTTCCAGTTAACTGGAAATCATAACATTTCTACACATATGTTTAATAAATTAGGCCGGCAAAACATTTTGGCCAACAAAGAGAAATTTTAGATTATTAAATTGGGGGCATTATTTTTCTGGGTCTCAATGTCACTTTGTAATGTTTTTAATTAAGGTGTTTGTTAATATGCAGGTTGCACTTAAAGGTTACATCATTTCTGGGCCTGCCACATGGAATCAGCTACCTTCTGAAGTTAGATCCTTACCATCATTAACAGACTTCAAGAAAGCACTAAGAATACACTTGCTTGAAGAAGCCACATGCACATGCTTTAGGCACAGTGGCTAGTAACATCACTTCACTATACAAAGTATTTCAAATAATAACTGAAACTCAAATCAACACATTTATATATAATGTCTGTAGCAAGCCATGCTATTATCTGCCTATGTAACCTAAGTAATGACTTACTTAGTCATTATTGATCAAAATATGATCTAACCATAGCTATATTCAAATGCATGTATTTGTACAATTTGTTACGTGTACCTTACATGCATTTTTAACTCAAGTTCCTCACTGAGCCCAGGTTGTTGTGTTTGAAAAGAATCAGCAGACCAGCCCAGTCACATAGTCAATATTAAATGAATAAATGCATACATACATACATTCTCTAATACATCCAACTTAAGCTCTTTCAGATGATAACCTAAATTTATTAAGGAAAAGCAGCTCCAAAAGGCTATTCAAAATTCTCTACACATTTTGTTTTCTTCTTTGGAAGTGTCACTCTAAAACAATGGCTACTAATTAATACAAACAAAGCTCAAACTATTACTGTGTTCTGGTACCTCATAGCAACTACCACTGTTACTGCCTATTTTCTAAACTGTTATTAGTCTCTGTTGCACACCTTCCCAAAATGTAAATATTTAGGCTTCTGGTTCGACCCTTCCCTCACCCCAACATACTCAGAAGCTAACTGAATTTATGTAGTAATACACATTTAAATTAAAACAACCTACAGTCTGTCTCAGCTTTTAACTCTAGATGCCTGCTTCAGTAAAGACAAAATCATCCTTCTACCTCATCTGGAACATGCCCCTTTCTCTTCCCTTCCCAGATAAATTCTGATAAGCCCATCCACCAGAAGTTTTGTTTTGCTAATCTGTCAGTTTGGTCCAAGATGTCTACATAAGCAGTGTATGTTTGTTATATTAATTAATATATTTATTATGTTTTATTTATTCAAGTTAAACCTGATGCAAGCTGGATTAAGGCCTTGGTTGTTAATGTGCTGCTTCCTGTTGTCCTGGGCTTGATTCACTCATCTTTCATTTCTCTTTTATGTGACTCTAAGTTACTAAATCAATGGTGCTCACAGGCCAAGTCTACATAAAGTCCATGTGGATCATTGCTCTATCCAGTAAATAAATTCAAATAAACAAATAAAGACAAAAAAAAAAAGAAAAAAAAAAAAAACATGATGCCTCTGAATTTCAACAAATTACTCTCTTTTGGTCTTAGTGATAAAACTCTATTGAGGGCTGCCAGACAAAATACATCAAATATGTTCTTTTAACTTAAGATGGAAAAGATCTGTACAGACACGATTATTTTATTTTTATACGAGGGACCTAGACAAGAAAATATCAGTCTAACAAATCAGGAATTTCTGTACACTCATATGAACGTGATATTTCTTCACATTCAAATGATTCACCTTTTGCTTTCTTTGTAAGGCCTTTCCTGTTCCCTTTGAATTTCTATACAAAAAAAAAAAGTGTGCGTGTACATACTCAGCAAAGGGCAGTATTTCACTAAGCAAGTTATAGGATTTCCAGGGATGTTTATGCCAGACGTTCAAGTTTAACTGCCAAAGACAGTTTTTATTTTAAAGTATTTAAAGATTAAACAAAATGTAAAAACCTTATTACACAGACTCTGGAATTTAGAAAGAACGCCAATGCTCATGTTGCAGAAAAAAGGGCCTCTTTCAGTGAGGTGGTATTATGCACTTCACAGACACATTAACTGCAATGAGGAAAGACGTTATCATTAGCTAATATGCATAGACTCTGAATCGCTCTTAAGCACCACAAGTGCAGGTCAGCACATTACCACTGTAGTTAACATTCCACATTATTACAAGAAAGGGATTAAGATTACAGTTAGTGTACAACAGTCACTCAGTGGCAATAAGGTACAGGGTTGTTCACCATGGTCACTGTGCCACATGTAAAGTGGTATTGAAAAGTAAAAAAATGTCATCCTCTAACACTGCTAGGGTATACCAGATCAATGGTTTAATCACCTGTGATTCGGAATGGGCGATTTAGCTGGCCTTAAGTGGTTGTTCGGCATTCTATGTGGGTAAAATATCTGCCACTTTAAAACAAGAGTGTTAGAGCATTTGAGCAACATTAGATGTCATAGTGAGTTTAATGTACTTTATAAACACCAGTTAAGACATCCCACAGCTTGTTTCCAGTTAACTGGAAATCATAACATTTCTACACATATGTTTAATAAATTAGGCCGGCAAAACATTTTGGCCAACAAAGAGAAATTTTAGATTATTAAATTGGGGGCATTATTTTTCTGGGTCTCAATGTCACTTTGTAATGTTTTTAATTAAGGTGTTTGTTAATATGCAGGTTGCACTTAAAGGTTACATCATTTCTGGGAATGCATTTGATGGACTCTCCTTTGTCAGATTCGTATTGAGAAAGGCATTTGCCGAAAGTGGTTTACTATCCTGATTGGATGAATTTTTTTACTTGAATGGATTCTATTAAATATATTTTCAGTGTGTTGGCTTTCTTTTTTTAATACCTTTACTAAAAATTATCACTTAAGACATAGGCAAACATACATTTATATAAAAGAACACAAACCATGTTAACATGTTCACAGTTACAAGCACTATATACCTAATATAGTCTTTTATACAATTACCATCAATCCAACACTACATAAATTGATAAATTCCTGCCTCCTCTTAAACCTCACTTCTTCTCCTTTCGGATTTTCCCGTTAGGGGTTGCCACAGCGGACCAATGGCCTGCAGAATGACTAGCAGTGGAGTTTTACGGTGTTGAGTTGCCAGCCCAGTGCCCAACCTTCCACAGAAGGCACACACACCTAGGGCCAATTTAGAGTGTCCAATCCACCTGCGGCATGTCTTTGGGATGTGGGAGGAAACCACAGCACTCGGAGTAAACCCACGTGACAGCAGGGAGGACATGCAGACTCTGCATAGAAGACACCTCAGCCAAGAAGAGGAGAACCTCTTGCTGTGAGGCGGCAACGCTAACCACTGCACCAATGCAGCTGCTCCTTCCCTTAAACCTCACTCCTCTTCCAAAATATTATTCTACATGCACTGTTCCCACAATTTCCATTTTTACTATGTAATTTGCTCTTACCCTTTATCAAAGATCACAGTTCCAGTTCTTTTGCCTCTGTTACACTATTCACTAGTTCAAATATAGTTGGTTTAGACTTTGATTTTCATTTTTTCATAAATGTTTTTTGACAGCCAACAGAATTAAACTCAACAAGGCCTTACTATGCCTAGGCAATTCAGATCCTGTATCCCAGCTCAAAAAATCATTTCCTTAGTTACACCCATTTGCTCACCCAAAACTTCTAATAGGGAATTTGTAAAGTCTGCCAATTCATTACACTCTCAAAACATATGTTCCCAGTTACCTCTTTCTTCCCCATCACACCTCCAACATTTGCCATCTACCCGAGGAAAAATTATATGGAGTATGCTTGAAGCATACAAATACCTATGCAAACACTTTCATTGGAAGTTACTAGGCTTTTGGCCCTGAGGCCCTTATAAGTCTAGCCAAAACTTTAGCCCATGTATAGACAAATCAGCAGCCAATGCCCCTGTCCAGCAGAGACACGGGTGGAATCCCAGGGATGTATTTTCTATTTCTCATTCAGTTTCCAGGTTGTGGTTAAAAAGCGTTGAAGAGGTACTCTGCTTGATGTGGAGAGGGAGTCTATTTCACAGATGCGGGAGTCTCTGGGACACAAATCTGTCCCGCCAACAAGTCCTATTGATGTCACAGACCAGGTTGAGGCCGCATGTGCGGGTTACTCGAGTGGAGCTTGACTTGTGGATATGCAACAGTCCCATCAAGTTGGGGTCCGAGATCAGCCTTGTATGCCAGACAGAGGTCACCTCTGAGGAGTCTGCATGAAACAGAGTAGTAGAGGGATAGGGCTTTTAGCCTATCTGTGTATGGCAGATTTTTGAGGCCCTGGATTCTCCTGGTGAGGAACCTCTGTGGTCTCTCCAGCTGCTGCATGCGCTTTGCGAGATACATGCCAAATGGGGCGTTCTACTCAATAATGGGCCTGATACGGGAAGAATACATGGGTATTATGACCTCCTTGTCCCTGGATGAGATACCCTTACTTATGAGGTGGGCCATGTAGAAAGCTTTCCGTACAATGGAAGCAACATGGTGGTGAAAAGTCAGGTTGCTAGAAATCTTGGTGCCCAAATTCCTAACGACTGACTGCATGCTTAGGGCATTGTTATTAATCTGATAAGTTGTGGGGGCATCACTCTCTCCAAGGGGGATGATGATGCATTTTTTTGAATTCAGCTTGAGGTCATGTTTCTGGCACGAGTCATCTGTTTGGGTGAGACCCTTTTGCAGGATGTCCACGTCACTAGGGGAATTGATGACTGCACCCAGCTTGCAGTCATCCGCAAACTTGGTCAGCCATAGCCCACTGGTTTTGGCCTGCACCTCAGAAAAGTATATCTCAAATAACAGAGGTTCCAAGACCAAACACTGGAGTACGCCACTCAATACAGGCCAACTGCTTGAGGTGGTTTCCCCTACTTTGACTAGGTTGGGTTTGGGGTTCTATTAGTGAGGTAGTTAGTTACCCATCAGGTAACATATGGATTGATGCCTAGCTGAGAGGGTTTATCTATTACGCTCAAATGGGGAACAGTGTTGAAGGCTTTGGCCAAGTCAAGGTAGGCAGTGTGCACTGCCTTCCCCTTGTCCATGGCTTTGGTGACTGTGTCAAAAAAGTCAACCAGGTTTAACAGACATGACCTCCCCTTGACGAAGCTAAACTGTGTGGGATTGAGTGTTTGTCCTAAACCTTCTAGACTGTGTTGCATATTTGGGAGCCATATGCATGTACTCTCACTATTTCCTTGTGAATTGCTTATCCAGTCTCTCTTCCCAATCTTTTCTAACCTCTTCTGATTGATTCTTATAGTTATTGTGTAAGATTTTACATGCCCTACTATCATTTTTTAACAGCAGCTGCTGTTCTAGATTAAACTAAAAACTCTACCAGAGAAGATATTTGGACTGCAGGCTAGAAACTGCCATCCCTATAAATGAGTGATATCAGAGTATAGGCAAAGAGAAAGGAATAGGGAAATCGTAAGTGAAAGACCTTCCCACTCTATTTCCTTATCTTCTCTAATTATTTGCTCCCAATACCTTGACTCCTTTGTCAGTTTTCTCCAATAATTTCCAGCTCCCTCTTGCCTATTCTCTGTAAGCCTAATTGCAGTAATCCTTATCGACAGAATCTCCTTTCTCCATTCTCATGTTGGCTTAGTTTTTAGAATGCTTTCTGCTACTTTATGAATATGATATTATGTACAGCTGTATGGTTGTTGTTATTCTCCTTAAGGATCTGCATCCAAAATCCCACTCTCACATTACTCTTGAAATCTCCCCTGTGTCATCATCCCTTTTCACTTTGAATTACAGCTTTCCGCTTGTGTTATGTACTAAGTGTTAACTGTGTAGCTCTAAAATATCCCTTCAAATTAGGTAATCCGAAACCACCTTGTTCTACTGGAAGGATCAGCGTATTCCACTTGACCTTTGTCCTGTTAAAAATATGCCTGACATGTATACAAAGCTAAAGGGACTAAAAACATCTTCACTGCTTGTATCTTGCTATCCATATCCATAAACAACAACTTCCACTTTTACAATTTTAGTATTATTTTTTCATTGGTCTCCTCCCGCATATCCTTAGCTGCCATAACTGAATCTTTTTTAACATATACTCCCAAACATTTCCTTTTATCATGTCCCATAAATATGGGTATTGTTGAATCAAATCATGTGTGGGTACACAGTTTACAGCTATAGCCTTTGTTATATCTTCATTAATTTTATATCCTGTGTGACGCCCATGCACTGGCACAGTAATCAAGGAGCCTCAATCCTCACCACTAACACAAGTGAGGGGCATGCACATTGGGAAGGATAACAAGTATAAACACAGTAAAGTACAATTTCCCTTAAGAGCACACAGAGATCACAGACTGCCCGGGGCTGGTTTCTCCCTTTCTCTCCAGATCCCCAATAAGACTCACACTGGCACAGCTATAGGGAGCAGGTTTCAGCCTAGTTGTCAAGCTAAAGCCTCCAGCACCCTCTCTGTCCAACCAGTGCTTCGTGCCCCCCCAAGTAGCTGACACACACACACACACACACACACACACACACACACACACACACACACACACACACACACATATACTGTCAGCCTGGGTACTACTACTTACCTCTACCTTTACAGTCACTCTGTCCAATGGAAGATCAGTACCCACAAGCAGCTGTGGCTCACCTTCAGTCTCAATGCTACAGGGTAGCTCCCTCCCTGAAGTAACCACCTCACCAGTCCTGGCTGCAAGTATGCGGTCTGACAAGGTCTCCCCCAGGCTACCATACCCACATGCTTGTCTCCTAGCCTGACTGTGTGCAACTGCATAAACACATGGTACTGCCTCATCAAAATCTTTCCCTAGCAGGACATCTGCAGGATGGTAGTTTGGTACCCCTGTTGTCTCAAGATAACCTACTACTGGAATTTTGTCTTTCCCATTTACTGGCTCTCTCACCTTTTGTTCCCCACCTTGCCTCCGTGGACATCTGTATGCCACATGGTCCCACTGGTTGCATTCAAAACATGTAACCCTAGGTCCTGAATGTGTACCTGGACTAGTGGCTTCCCCTGCTACTGGCAGATTCTGTTGGGGCGGTCTGGGCTGCCCAACATGGGTTCCTTTAGACCCATGAGCAGCACTGGGTGTCCCTTTCCTGTGCAGTGATGCCCTGCTTGCTACGTATAGGTCTCCCTTCTTCCCCAACTCCTCTGAAGTAGCATATTGTCTATTAGCTAACCAGATCCTCATGTCCTCAGGTAAAGTGCTAAAGACTTGTTCCCTCACCAAAAGGTCTGCCAGGCCTTCAAAAGTGGTGACCTGATATCCACTCACCCACCTATGAAAATAAGTGTGCAGTACAGCAACATATTCACACACACTTTCATCTGCCTTGCATCTATGCTCACAAAACTTTTTCCTATAAGTTTCAAGTGTTAGCTTAAAAAATTCTAACAAACAATTCTTTACAGCATATAGTTAAAATAGTCAGTGTCAGATAATTTGGAAAGTATATTTACAGCTTTACCAATGGAGTAACGGGGACAGGAACCATACCCACAGCCTTTGGTCAACATGATACTGTTGACATACCCTCTTAAACATATGAATGAAACTATTAAAATTATCCCCCTCTGTAAACTATGAAAGAAATTTACTGAACTTTTGTGCTTCTGAGGTCCAGTTACTCCTTTCCCCATAACCTCCACGACTCTGGCGAAGAGTCAGCATCTCCTTTTTGTGCTGCCTCTGCCTCTCCTTCTCCTCAGCTTCCATTTCCAAATGCCTAGTCTCCAACTCAAATCTCTTTAGCTCCAGATGGATTTTTAAGTCCACTGCAGAAAGGTTGAGCTGTCCATTCCCTGAGTGTTGTACATCTCCACGGCCAGTCTGATCATCCTCCTGATTGCTGTCTTCTGATGCAGCTGTGACCAAAGCTGCAATCATGTCTGCCTTAGTCAAGTTTCCATGCACCAGTCCCTTAGCCTGGCACATCTCAGTCAACTGGCTTCTTGTCAGCTTGCCATACTCCTCTGCTGACATGCTTTCCTGCTCTCCCTGACTAACTAAGCTAACAAAAGAAATAAAACAATTGTGATCAGAACTCTGAATATTCACTGCGTGGTTGATTTAGAATACAAAAACACCTTCAGTGATCACTGTACACAAGCTACAGGAATTTACTATCCACACCACTACAAGCCAATTAGTATGTGATGTGGCTTAACTCACCACTATCGAACAATTAATATTTGATGTGGATATCCCACCGCTGCCAAACAATTAAGATGTGGTGTGGATATCCCACCACTGCCAAACAATATGTGACACCCGTGCACTGGCCCAGTAATCAAGGAGCCTGAATCCTCACCACTAGCACCAGTGAGGGACATGCACATTGGGAAGGATAACAAGTACACACACACACAGTAAAGTACAATTTCCCTTAAGAGCACACAGAGATCACAGTCAGTCCAGGGCTGGTTTCTCCCTTTCTCTCCAGATCACCAATAAGACTCCCCACTGGCACAGCTATAGGGTACAGGTTTCAGCCTAATGGTCAAGCTAAAACCTCCAACACCCTCTCTGTCCAACCAGTGCTTCATGTCCCTGCCCAAGTAGTTGACACGCACACACTTTGAAATATGAGCTACATACAAACACACAGACACTCCAGGGGAAGGGTGGCACAGGTTCTCTAACTATGCCCCCTTCTCTGCCCAGGCTATAAGGTAGAAATTGCTGCCACCAACCACTAATATCAACTACTAATAAGGCCCTTACCAAAGGGTATCCAATTTTGCTGTGCAATATTATTATTATTAAATTAGTAAGTATGACGAACAGCAAGGCTTATTGGAGTGGCTTGGACAGTATCACTATATACATGCAATGTACTCTAGATCTTAAATTATCTCTACACAAAACAGCCACAGTTGAAAGGTTTAAAAATATTTAATAATAAATAATAGAAACACAAGACAAATCTCCTCAATTTAACACAGTGCTAGTCAAGAGTTTAGCTATCACAGGAAAATGCTTAAAATAATACTCTAGAATAGTCTGACATAAATGCAGAAAACAGCTAGGCTAAACTTACTTTTTTCTATCTATTTCTAAAAGAAGTCACTTTTCTAAACAAATATCCTACTTACAAGCAAAGTACTGGTGAGTTGATGTGTTCAGGTTCAGACAAAATCCAAAATGCTTTCATTCTCTCTCCATAAGAAAGTCTTAAATTGATAATACATCACTGCTGACTTATTTTAGATTACATCATTCTTGACACTTCTCTGGTTTAATTTCCCAAGCTAACAGAAAATCAGAGTTTAACAGTTCTGTGATCTTGCACATGGCCAGGAAGCCACAACAATAAAAGTTATTATACAAGTAAAATCTAGCAATTAACTCTGGTCTCAAAACAATAGAAGGAATTCCTTAGTCCAGACATTCTGTCTCCGAGTTTTGAGATCAAACAGTCATTAAATGGTTTACTTTACCAGCTTTCTTCCAGCAGGGCACACTGTGGTTACATTTTTGAAGTTCATAACATATAACACAGTTTTTCTTACATTTAGTTTTCTTATATTTGTAAAACAGTCTGTGGATTATATTAATATTTACAATAACATAGTATTATTTACAAGATTCTATCCGGCTCAGCCTTTCAGTTTTACACATCCTGAAATGACTTGAAACTGTCTCTGAATATTCTACAACACTATGGTGTCCTCTTCTGGTTTTGTCGGGTACAAAATAATACTGTCTGCAAATAAAGTCAACTTTTTTGATAAACACCAATTATATCGTTACATTTCTGTGTCCCTTGTTTTCTTTGACAATGGTTCTAAATACAACACAAATAACAAAAGGGAATGAGGACCCCCCCTGCCTGGTTCCTCTACTCAGACACAACTTATCAGAGAGGAACCCTTCCACATTAATTTTTGCCTCCAATCCCTCATATATCCTTCTAATTAACCTTATTATTTTATCAGGGAATGCAAATGCTTCCATTGCCATATTCATAAAATCCCAGCTTACTCTGTTAAATACTTTCTTTGCATAAAGACCCACCAACACTGGCTTTCTAATGTTTTGGTGTTACTTTTGGTTGTACAAGCTGTACACCTGTGGAGCCATACTTGCATGGCCCTTGAGGTTGTCTTGGATTTTTCCTATAAATAAACTCAGCAGGTTAGGTCTTTTTTTTTTTTCAGTATAAGCTTTTTGCATACCGATCATTAAGCCTCCCCTAATTTGACTTGAATCTACTGTTACCCTGTACTGAGTACCTCAGCATGGGGCACACAGCTATCTGCATGAGTCATCATCCAGGAAGCCATGAGGGTAGGCCAGGCTGTGTCCTCACTAGCATCTCAGCAATGATTATATTGTATGCCTAAACCCCTCCTCAGCATGGGGAATACATGTTCACCCAAGATGAAGACCAACACAAACAACTTCATGGATAAATGCCCACTGAAGGATATACTTGTGCTTCTGTCCCTACTTTGAGGGAGTGTGTCACTGGACAGTGCTGGACTGCCCCTCCTCACATGCAACAGGAATGCTCATCCTCTCCAAAGTAACTCCAAAAGACGTTGGCGTCAAAAATCATACCTGGATTGCCTGGGTCAAAGTCACTGAGTTTTATCCCTCTATGCCAGGGGAGCTGGCACATAAGCAGGGCAACTAAACCACAGATTCAGAGCCACCTGTGGAAACAGAGTGTCATACATAATGGATCTCACTTAAACATATATAAATACAGAAAAAAATATAAGTACACCATTTACAAATATACAACTATACATTGTATGTGCAGTACTTATACTACTTGCCTATTAAACATATTGAAATAATTTGTATAACCACACTTACAAAGTGTAGGCCATGTTATCTATGTTAGCTAAAAGGTACAGTTTCTCCAAAAGTAACAGTATTACTGTGTGTTACCTTCAAATGAAGGACATTTAACTATGATACTTTTAGCATTTATGTTTCCACAGCTAGAATACATATATTCTAAAGGGCAAATGATGATTGAATTTCATAAATACATGCAACTATGTAACTACACTCATCAACATAACTACACAAAGTGATTCCCTATCAAAACCAGAACACCTGACATTGTAACTCCTGACTCTGTGAAAAATAAACTGTAACTGAAACACAAAAACAGTGAATTGTGAAACTCGCTGTTACACTTTCAAGTGACCCTGGGGGGGGGGGGGCTTCATCCACACTGCATTCCCCAAATGAGGGAGTTGTACCCCCACATACCTATTACTTAGATATGCTGACTCGATGACTGCTGCACTTTAGAGTAAGAGGAATACACTGAGGTAATATGACCTTAGAATTAATACATAACTGAACTTATTTCCACACTTCTAGAGACAACAGTTACGGCATTTTAACTTCTAACAGGCATCCACACTAAATAGCTCAGCATCACTGGATAACAATAACTGATTCCGTTTCAGAGTGGTGTGACATTCATCAAACAGTCCATATTGACACACATCAAAATAAATTAAAAGAAAACTTTTCGCAGAAGGGTTTTCCCCCGTACAATATGTAGGTAGTTATTCCACCAAGTAACACCAACTTAAATACATAAAACTCCATGACTGTACAAATTTGAAAAGAGATGAATGTTTAGTAAAAGCAATCATGCTTCCTTGCACACTTGCTTCATAATGCAATTTAATCAACACAATCTGATTGGAAAACAAATAATGAAATGAGAAACAAAAATTCATTTAACAGAGTTCGGATTAATCAGTACTCAGTAATTCTTCATGCTGCGTGAGACAAGTAAACAAATGCAATGAATTCTTGGACTACACACCTAGAAGCAAATGTATCATATACTTATGTTTCAAAAAGGAAGAAAAGCCTTAGGCAATTTCATTTTTCATGAAACTGAACTATTTAAAAAGTCTGAGAAGATAAGCAAATGAAAAGTGACATCAGCAAGTTAACATTAACAATCTGTTATCTCGTGCCAATAGACACAAGCCATAAGAAGGCCTGTAACAAAAACTGAACTGTCCCACAAGGGCAAACAAAAGTACTGGTGTAAGAAAACAGGTGAGAAATATACTCAGAAAAATCACAAAGTATGTATCTATGCACAAGACATGATGATGGACAATTTTTGTTTTGTAGTTACAGCAATAATTTCAGTGACTATAGCTAGAAGCAGTTAAAATAGTTTTAGTGATACTGCTGCTCTAAATAAGTTCACAAACAACAGCATTATAAAGCTGCATTGAATTCAACCCCGCAAAAAAGAAACATGCAGTATATTTATACTGTCATATTATACTTTATCTGTATTACACCATTCTTTAGAAAATGTAGTATGCAAGTAATTTCAATCAAACTATACACACATAAATAAATAAACTATGCTGTTTCCGTGTATACAAAAAAGCTGTTTGAAATATTTGCATAACAAACAATCCATGGCAAAATGTCCATAAGGCCATTCAGAGCCGCAACTGGCTCATCTAGAGCCCAATGTCATTCAGGAGCAAACAAAAATGGTCCCTTTCCCAATCTGGCAGTCCTCTACTGAGTATCCAGGTCTGTTATTCCCAATATACACTCTTCAACTATAAGTTTGAGTGGGGGGGGGTCCTGTTTCAGGACTAATCATTCCATTAACATATACAACAAATGAAGTACTCAAATCCTTCAGTCATGTACAAAAGGCAGTAATGGAATTCACTTCTGTACCAGTGTTCAGAAATGTCGGTATTGGAAGTGAACGCTGATACTGCATTACCAGTTACTCTGTCTCTCCTACTCATGCCCCCAACGTGTGTCTGGGGTGGCTGCCCCTGTCCTCCACCTTAGCTATAATTCTGAGTCTACTTATAGTTCTTTCAGATATAAACAACCAAATATGTTACTGGATTAATGAAAAGCAACAAATAACTCATCAGAATAAGTTGGCTACACTGCAAAAAAAACTGTGATCAGTACAATTAACTGGTTTGCACTGATCCACATTCACAGTGCTTCTTATCAATAAATTCTCTTAAGATGACTCTGACTGCTGTTCTTCATTATCTTGTGCACCAATTCAGTTTGCAAATGTCCACTTAACAGCAGACAGCTATAAAAAAAAATCACTGACAACTCCACAGAGATAATGATTCTTAAAATGTGCACACAAATCTTATCATCAGACTTACGTTAATACAACTGCATGATGTCCATGAGTGTTGCCTCTTTATTAGCCTTACTGTAAAATAGTTTAAATGTTTCACTTTTTGGACTTCTAAGATGGCTGCACACTGATCAACAGCTTAATTTCAGCTCTCCCAGTGTGAAAAAAGAAACTGAGAGAAATGAGTGTCATTGAAACAGTTATTTGGGTAAAATTCAGTTACTAGCTAGTAAGTACACTGCCTGGATGCAAGCAATGAAGAAATATGGAGAACCTGAAAGGAAATCAACTAGAAAAGGTGAAGAGAAAACACTGCCTGGGAAGGGTACTGCAGCTGTTCAACAAAAAGCAGCTCAAGCTCCAGTTTGGGTTCAAGATATGGCCTCCAGTAATTTAGAAAAAAATCAAATATCCTCATAGGTGATTAAAATAAATGAAACATTGAAGGAATATATCAACTCAAATAACAAAATAGCTGGAAAAACAGAAGAGGCTTTAACTAGCTATTCAAATGATCTGAAAAAACTGAAAAAATCACAGGCTGAAATGAAAAGGCTGGCTGAACATGACACTTCTAAACAAGAGCTGTTTCAAAAAATTGTAGACTTGGCAGATGTGCAGAAAACTTGCGATTTTCTGTTGTGCAGGAGAAACCAGAAAAAAAGAGACTGCATTAATTTTATGAAAGCACAAATAAGCAACTAGCTTGGTGTTCCCCAGTAGAACCTGTTAACTGAAAGGCCACACTGACTGTATACTCCAAACCTGGCCAAGAGCAAGCACCTAAGGTCTTTATTAGTAAAGATGAAGTCAAAGCAGCAGAAAGAGTTGATCTTGACAAAACCAAGGCAAATGCGAAAAGTATTAAAAATTGGGTTCAGCATAGTGTTTATGGAAAATGAAAAGAGAAGTAAATGTATCCCAACAATCAGGGAATGTTGGGAGCCAAGTATGAGATTCAAGATGCTATATGCAGCTGCCTTCAGGGTATTTTTTTCCTGGAGGATCACAGCAAACAGAAGAGGATTTTCCTTCTCATTCTCCTGACAATAAAGCTCATAAGGAGACTTTGCCAGTGAAACATTTTCCAATGTTCCAAAGGAAAATGCTTGGGAAACAAAATATAGCCTAGTGCTGGGACATGGAGATGATCAAGAGGAATCCCAGCAGCACTGAAATAAGTTAATAAATGTGAGATTATAAGGAATTAATCACATGTGAAATATGGCTTTGGAAATAAAAGTGGATGAGAAAAGGCTGGACTTTTTTGTCTTTGTTAAACTGGTGAGTGGAGTATGCAACATATACCCCACATTATGTCTTTCATTTTTTTGTGCTTAGTATTTGTATAAAACATTTAATGATATAAACTGTATGTTATATTGCAAAGTAGTTTTGTACAGTCTGCAAGTCAAGGGTATTTAAAATGGGGGGGGGGGGTCTTTCCAGCGACTGTTGCATGTGTTAAAGATAAATATCTATTTTAGTTGTAATTAATATAGATTATTTTACAGCGTTACAAAAAAGGAAAGGCTGAACAGATGCAAGTAAAGTTAATACAGCACTGTGATCTTGGGTTGTTGGTATGGGATGGGGTGTAAAAGTGTACTGATAATAATATATACACAACTAAGATGATAATTTCCCTTCTTTTTACAAGGGACAGAGTATACAGGATTAGTCCAGATGCAATCATTTTAACCAGCAGATCTAGCAGACTCTGTCTCTCTCTCTCTCTCTCTCTCTCTCTGATACCCTCCCTCTGGAAGGAATCAAGACACCTTAAACTTTCCAGTAGTTTTTTCATTTAAGCAGGTAGATGGACGAGTGTTGTTTTGACAAGGGTGGATGTCTAGATTAATGTCCTTGGTTTAAGCTATTAAGTTGTTTTTGTAAGGAAACAGGGCTCAAAATTAAGCCAAAATGAGGAAAGCCATGTAACATGATATGCTTCATGCATCTTCAAAGATAGCAGCTTTTTTTTTTACATTACCAAATGTTCTCTATCATGGACAAGAAGTCTGCAGCTGAAGGCAGTTAGCCAAAGGAATTCTGTACATTCTATTCTGACTGAAATTTACAACCATTCCTTAATCCATCTGTAAGTTGCTAGCTCTTTTTTTTTCACTGCTGAGTACTTTTACTCAGAGACAAGTTATCTGCAGGTGCAAGCAGGTAATTTTTATGTTATGTACTTACCATAACTTGGCATCTGTGTTGTCCATTCTCGTTCTGATTCACGTACGGGTCTCATATCCGATCTTCGAATCCGACTCAACTGCATTACACAGACTTCAGCTTCCAGGCTCAAGCTCCTCCCGTACCCACAATCCTCTGTACTAAGCACAGGTATCTCAGATTGAGTTTGCTGCCCATTAGCCATAAGGAAAACAAGGAAAAGAAGAAGAAGAAACAAACCCAGAGGCTCAATAAGGAGCAATGGTTCCTAACAGTGCTTCACAGATCGTCCAGAAAGAAACTTTTCTAGGTAGGGGGATGGATGGAAGGAAGGTGAATTAGAACGAGAATGGCAACACAGATGTCAAGTTATGGTAAGTACACAACATAAAAATCTGATGTCCTTCTCTTTCTTATTCACGTAAGGGTCAGAGTCTTTAGCTACATTCTCTCTTGGGTGGCCTCAAGAAAGAATATGCCGGAGCACTGCAGAGCCAAATGAAGCTCTGCTTCGGGAGACAATGTCCAATTTGTAATGAGTCACAAAAATATAGGATTTAGACCTAGTGGCAGCTTTTTAGATGTCATCTATTGAACTTTTGGATGAAAAGACAGAAGATATGAATACAGATCTAGTCAAATGTGCTTTAGGAGAACTAGTTAGCTTCAAATCGTTCTTATCATATATAAAAGAAATGCAATTAGTAATCCACATGGCAAGAGTTTTCTTCATTACTGCCTACTTCAGGTGATTAGGCAAAAAGGACACAAATAACTAATCTGATTTCCTGAACTGTTTAGTCCTATGAAAATAGAAACATAGTGGTCTATGACTGTCCAGCAAATGAAACATGTACTCCTCTTTACTGGAAAAATTGGGAAAGAAAACTGGTAACTGAATGGTCTGATTCATATTTGACTCAGTAGTCATTTTAGGGACAAAGGATGGATTAGTACATAAGGAAACTCAGTCTTTGTGGAAAATAATGTAGGGTGGTTTAAAAGAAAGGGCTTATAATTCAGAAATTAATCTTGCTGAGGTGATGGCAACTAGAAAACCAGTTTTCCATGACAAAATTTTATGTCACAATCACTAGCTAGTTTGAAAGGATTCTGAGAGATGCCTTAGAGAATCAGGGGAAGATCCCAAGGAGTAGTGCGATCTTTGATAGGAGGTCTGAGAAGAAAAAAATCATTTCAAGAAAGCACTATATAATCTTGAAGAGGTTACAGATCCTGAAGAAAGGTCAGAGTGGAAATTGGATATGGCTGCCAGTTGAAGCTTGACCGTGGCAAAGCTGGATCTCTCTTTGAACAGGGAAGCAAGGAAGGAAAGGACAGTAGGACTAGAAACTGAATACGGATCAATGTTCTCTTTAGCAGCCCAGACAGAAAATCTGTTCCACTTGTTTTTGTATACTTTTTGGTGGAGGCCTTTTGAGAAGCTAAAACAATACTCTTTACAGGAGAAGAAAGCCTGGGCCCCTTGACAATCACTGGAATTGGAGAAACCATGTGGTTAGCTTGAGAATGGACAGATCTTGATGGGGTCTCATGGATGGTTGGGTTAGAAGATCCTGGTTGGGTTCCAGTATCCAGGAAGGATACTTCAGATGACACCAGAGGAAGGAGAACCAAATCTGATGAGGCCAATACGAGGCAATAAGGATTGCAGTGTTCTTCAACCATTGGGCTTTCTGAAGAAATTTTGGGATCAATGGTGGGGGGGTGGGGGGGATAAGCACAGAAGAGACCGTAGGGCCAATCTTGGACTAGAGTATTCTTCGGGGACTCCCCGAGTGGGGGATCAGCATGAAGTACTTGCTGAATTTGCCGTTGTGAAGGGAAGCGAAGAGACTGTGGTAAGGACAACCCCAATGGTCAAAAATCTGATTCGCTACTAATTGGTTAAGGGACTACTCGTGGGGTGTCAAAATGAACCTGCTGAGTTTATCCGCCTGCACATTAGCTTTTCCAAGTATGTGAGTTGCAATGAGAAAGAAGTGTGAAGAGATCGCCCGTTCTCAATCTCTCATGACCTCTCTGCAAAGGGCGTTAAGAATGGGTTCCTCCTTGTTTGTTCATGTACCAGACTACTGACATGTTGTTTATATGAATTGCAATGGATCCCAGAGGAAGAAAGTTCTGAAAGTCTTCCAACAAGAGAAGGACTGCTCTCATCTCTAGGACATTGATATGCAGTCTGGTCTCTAAGGGAGTCCATGTGCCGTGGACCACTATCCCTTTGAAATGCCCCCCACCCTAGCTGGGATGTGTCCATGGTCACAGTGGCTTTGGGCGAGGGAAGAATGAACAGTCTGTCAACTAATGAATTCCAGGTGGGTTCTGAAAATTTCTGCCAACTTGATAGGAACAGATACAGAATGCTGAAGTACAGACAAGGTCCACTAGAGAACACTCGTATATAACCTTGCCAGAGGAACTAACATTATGGCAGCTGTCACAGTTCTAAGAGCTCGAAGAACAAGCCTGGCAGAGGAAGAAGGAAGAGTTAGTAAAGACTGGACTTGGTTTCTCAAGGTGACTATCTGATGTAGGGGCAATGATGCTATTTGGGTAACTGTATTCAACTGAGTCCTGATAAACTCCAGGGATTGAGTTTGTATTGGTTGTGACTTGTCTTGATTTATTCTGATGCCTAGTAGATCTGAGATCTGGAACAGGTAATCTCTGGCATGAGATAGTTGATGACTAGTTGGGGCAGTTAGCAGCCAGTCGTCCAGATACAGGAACACCCGAAAACCTCACAGTCTGAGAAGAGCTGAGATCACTGCCATGCATTTGGTAAACACCCCGGGGCTGTGGTGAGTCCAAAGGGCAGGGCTCTAAGTCCACAGAGCACATCCAATTGTCCTTCCTTAACAAAGGAAGGCTAGACTGTACAGTAACTCTCCAAAACTTTGCTTTCTTTATGTACAAGTGCAATCTGCTTAGGTCCAAGATTGGCCTTAGGTTCCCAATCTTCTTTAGCACTAAAAAGAAGCAGGAGTAAGTTCTGGATCCTCTCTGTTCTGTTGGGACCTCTTGGATGACTCTTTTTAGCAGTACCTTTTGAATTTCTATGACTGCCAACTCCCTCTAACTGGGTGAACCATCTGGGAGTGTCTTTCGTGTTCTTGGGGGTGTAAGGGAAAAGGGAATGTAACAGCCTCTAGATGTAATGGTTTGCAATGCTTC
The DNA here is from genome assembly GCF_019279795.1 of Protopterus annectens. NCBI lineage: Eukaryota > Metazoa > Chordata > Ceratodontiformes > Protopteridae > Protopterus > Protopterus annectens. The sequence continues at coordinate 924,716,252 of NC_056747.1, forward strand.
AGTAGCACTGATAAGGCTTGTCAAAAAAGGGTTCCCTGAAGCTCTGATTTTGTGGACCCCCTCTGCCTCTGGGGTGGCATCTCCCATTAAAGCCTCCTCATCTGCCTTTGGAGGGAAACTCTCCACGTTAGACAGGGAAAGACCCTTGAGACTTATGGAACCAAATTTTCTTGGATCCTCTCTGATTCCTTTAATAGGTCCACTGAGGGGTGAAAACTTGATCCCTACAGCAGACATGGTCTTGTCATCTTTCTCACTGTGGGTCAGGATGTCTTTAACTGATGATCCAAATAAGGAACAGCCATCAAAGTGAGCACTGACAAAAGACATCTTAAAGGGCTCTGTGAAATCACAAAGCCTCATCCAGGCATGTCTGCATACAGCGATCCTGGTACCGGCAGCCTGTGAGGTACCCTTTTATGAGTGAGAGATGAGCCTGATGGACGAATTGGCAAGGCAAGAAAGAGTGGCCAGCTTCAATGACACCTTTCCAAATTCCTCTGTTGGCATGGTCTCCACCAACAATTTAGAAAGCTCCTTGACCAGGTCTCTCTGCAGGCAAGTAAAATGTGCCAAGTAGTTAAGTGCTCTCAGCGTGAAATTGGCTGAAATGTAGACATGCTTGCCAAACCTGTCAATCTCTCACGACTCCCTGTTTGGCGGACGGATGGTAGAGCTTTGCTCATCTTGCTCTTTCTTAGTGGAAGCTGCAACCACCATAGCATCAACCAGAATACCTTTGGATCAGAAGGAACAATCTGTAGGTGGAGAATGAATTTTGTCAGGTCATTTAGCCACAGGCTCTATAGTGTCCAGCTCCTTCCAGGCCCAGCGTGCCATCAAATTTATAAGGGGGTCTGCCAGGGGGAGGTCAACCAAGATGTAGATGGGACTATACCAAAGGCCTCTAGAAATATGGACTCCTCAGAAGTAGGATCTTGGGATGACCAACCACCTCTCTGTTCAAGAATTTCCAAAATGTCTGCAAAGGAGATGTCCTTCAGTAGTGATTTCTGGGATCCTTCCCCTTCATCAAAGTCTGTAACTTCGGTGAGAGATTCCGTGGAGGAATCTAAGTGCCACCTTTTGCGCATCCTCTTCCAAGGCACCTCCTACGTGGGATGTTCAGGGAAGGTATTGGAATAGGTGGTGACCACCCTGGTGGGAGATCCTGGATGCTCTTCGAAACAGGATGACCCTGGACAAGAATGGTAGGCCCAGCTCCCAGATCTGATGAGAAGTGACAGGGAGGAGCAGTAGCCAATGAGATAGGATCTCTGTCTGCAGAGAAAGCCTTTTCAATGACCTGGAAAGCTGAGGGATTGGAAGAACTCCTGCCCAACAAATCGGGGCCAAAGCCTTTGAAGAAGACATGACAAAGGCCTTGGATTCACAGCTCCAAGACTGAATCAGACCCATGCTGTTGAAAGCTGTGAAGCACTGAGGGAGAGAGATGGCTCTGATAAAATCAGAGACAAGCCTCTACCCTCAGATCCAACCCTGACATCCTAGATCTGAGACCAGCTCTGATCTGAACATCTTAGAATAGAGCTGGTAAAGGCAACTGTCAGAGTAGAGGAAGCAAAAGTCCTTGAGTCTAACACCGATCCTCTTGGATGGCTAAGGTCCTGGAGCTCCAAAACCGAGGGTTGAATCAGAGGAGGAGAGTCTATGTTGATAGGAATTCTCACAGATCCAAGATAGGATGGAGCTGACAAAACCTCCATCTGGATCTGAGCCCTGAAAATCTTCACCATCCTGTCCACATCATATTCTGAAAGGCTTCTGCAGGATCTGGATGAAGCTGCAGATGAAGGACAGGACTGGTGTGGTGTTTGCAGGATCTTTGTAGGCACCATGAGAGAGACTGACCACATGGATGATACCAGTGACTGGCTCCCAGTTCTTGGAACCAAAGTCCTGGGCTCTGAAGTTAAGGTACAGGACAATGGACAGTGTGCCTTCTGATCTGACCTCCTCAGATTCGAGGAACAAGTAGGATCCAAACTCACAAAAATACTGTAGAAAAAACAGAGGAACCCTGAATGGGTGCTGGTTGTGATGTTAGCACCAACTTGAAAACCTTTTCCATTTGTTAATATATGATTTATTAGTAGGTATTTCTTGCTCTTTCAGTACCTGCTGCATATCCTCAGTAAACAGGTGCCTAAAGGCAATTACAACTCTATCATCCAAGCAGTCAAGCTGAAGTTGATTGGGGCCAGGGTGTATCAAACAATCCTGTTCCTGTGATGAAGCTTGTGGTAATTGCCCCTGGCCATTTGCAAAAGAAGGGAGAGCCTCTGCTCTGTGGGCAATGAGGGAGTCATCACAAGGATATTGGGGGATTACTTTAAATCTTCAGACGTACCCCGGATATCAGTGGAAAGCATACAGAAACATTCCTGTCCAAGGAAAAGAAAATGCACCAGTCTACCAGGCCTTCTTGCATGCAGTCCCAGAGAAGAATTTTGCCAGCTGATTGATCAGACAGGAGGCAAAGAGGTCTACTTGAGGAACTCCCTACAAACGGATCTAATCTTGGAAGACTCCCTGATCTAGTTTCCATTTGTGAGGGTTTGTCTTTGTCCTGCTCAGCTTGTCTCCCACACAGTTTTGCTCTGACAGGATGTAGGATGCCTGTAGACTGACTGTGCTGTGAAGCTATATCCCAAGCTAACATGGCTAATCTGCAAGTGACTGGTCCATCACACCAACAAATAGGCAGAGGAGAAGTTCTGAACTTTGATAGACTGCCTGAGATAGGGCAGAAAAGCATTATTACCCATATGCCAGTAAGGCAGTGTGTTTGTTGAACTTCAAGTGTATAAAGCATCTGCCTGCCAAAGATTAGTGTGTGTATGTACAACAAAAGTTGGAAATACACATTCAAAAAAACTGTCATGTATAGTAAGTGAGAACAATAGCTTTTTATCGTAATGACTACTTTATCCATAGTATCTTGGAATGTACATGGCCTCACAGGTACACACAAAATGGAAAGAGCACTGCTCCACATGCATAATGGAGGACCTTATGTCACATATGCTAACAAATGTTGTCCACTTGTTGTCCATTACTCCTCAATGGTGTGCTTTCGCTCAAGCTTTACATCAGCTACAGCAAATATATGCTTAACTTGACTCAATCAACAGCCTAGACCTTAACTGCGGTTAATCTGCAGTAAGGGATCCCCACACTCGGCCATCTGAATGCTTGCAGCACCAAGAGTCACAGATGGAATTTCTCCCACTGTATCATCATGATCAGCTTAACTCCCTTTTGTTGGACAGGCAGTTCTGCTAACCATACCAGTGGTGTCAATTTTTCAAATTTCTCCCAGAATTTAACTAAGGCACAAAATATAACAATCAAAACAAGTTGCAGTCTCCAGCAAAAGAGGAATAAGAAAGAACAAGAAAACACAGGCAAACATCCTTACAACAAGGAAAAAAGACAAATGAAATAAACACAAGAAACTATTTAACTAGGCAAATATCACATAAGAAAAGAGTATCTGTCACAAAAAATAACCAAGAGTATGAGAACATGCTATACATTAACTGGATACAGAGAAATTAGTAACACTCACCAAGAAAATACATACTTTTAACTTCTCCCCATAGAGAGCTAATTTCTAAAGCAATCTAACAGCAGTGTTCAATGGGATAGACACAAAGTACAGTACGGGAAGTAAACTTACCATAATAGCAGATGTTCAAATTATCACTGCGGCAGTACCCTTAGCTATATGGGCAAAGGATATAATAGCTGACCAGCTTCCAAAGCTCCAGGGCACCTTGTATGCACTGAAACCATAAGGCAGCCTGAGCTGAGCTACGGTACCTGAAAACATAGGCTTGAGTGCCAAGCACTTCTGAGCTTTGATGATACAGGGAGGCCAAGTCCTGAGAAGATAAAGCTAGTAGTAAAATAGGGTCTATATTATGCAATCGACTGTTTAACTTGTCGAACGCCTAAATGTCGACAGTTAAGGATCGAAAGCTTAGAATCTCGAACGGCCAGGTAAGCAAATTCTTTCATCGGGAAAAAATTTGCTTGGCCATTATCGGGAATTTTCCCTTTCCCCAATGTAGAGTGATGTCGGAGTTGGTATACTTAGGGGGGGTGTGGGGGCAAAGCCCCCCACATTTTTACGGCTTGGAAGTTTATGTTTGTGTGGCATGGCCAAGCGAATTCTTTCCTGATGAAAGAATTTGTTTACCTGCCAGTTCGAGATTCTACGTTTTCGACCCTTAGCTGTCGACTTTTAGGCATTTGACAAGCTAAGCGGTTGATGAGATAATATAGACGCTAAAAATATATACATATATATATATATATATATACACACATACACACACACACACACACACACACACACACACACACACACACACACCCTGCAAAAGAAAAAGGGGGGGTGGAGGGGAGGTGCAGCTAGTGCAGCACTGATCATTCACAGTTATACTACATTCATCATATTGATCACTGATGCAGCAGCTAGTTGTATGGGTAAATTACCCTAGCTTACAATATTTGGGAGCTAGAAAGGGAAGGGTTGAGGAGCTCCTGGAGGATGGTCCTAGGAATGCCTGATCTAGACCTAAAGAAGGAATCAGATTTATAGTGCTTTGTAAAGTATGTACACAGGACCAAGTTGCTGCTTCTATAATACTTCTAGAATCCAACCGTTTCCAAAAAGCCATACATGAGGACACAGCTCTGTTAGAGTGAGCCTTTTCCCTGCCTAGAATAGTTTTGTTGTGGTGAGAATAACAAAAGCCTGAGACAACCATTTCAAAATAGTCTGTTTTGACAAAGGTTGGCCCGTCTTACCTTCACAAGAAATGAACTGATCAGACAATCTGAAAGATGCGTTCTGATAGTACCTTATTATGGTCATCCAAGGTAAATTTCTCACACATTTTTAGGTTTGGGAAAGAAAACAGGGCGATAGATAGCTTGGCTTAAAGTAAACTCGGATACCACTTTAGGTATAAAATAAGGGTTAGTTCTCAAAAAAACCTTGTCACTGCAGCAAATGTTAACGAATGACTTACAATAAGAGCTTGCAACTCAGATACTCTTCTTGCAGAGAAATCACTAAAACAGTTTTCCATGTTAAAAACCTTAAGTCAGCCTGATGAACTGGTTCAACTGGAGAAGTGTTAGTTCCTCTAACACAAAATTAAGATCCCAAGGAGGAGATCCTTGGTTTTCTTGGAGGTCTCTTATTCAAAACCCCTTTCAAAAACATTTTGACATGAGAATACATTGACAGAGGGGGGGTCCACGGACAGACACACTGAAATGGCTGATAAAAGTAAACTGGTGGAGAACTAAGAAAGGCCAAAAATAGTAACTCACAAAAATACTGTAGAAAAAACAGAGAAGCCCTGAATGGGTGCTGGTTGTGATGTTAGCACCAACATGAAAACCTTTTCCATTTGCTAATATATGATTTATTAGTAGGTCTTTCTTGCTCTTTCAGTACCTGCTGCATATCCTCAGTAAACAGGTGCCTAAAGGAAATTACAACTCTACCATCCAAGCAGTCAAGTTGAAGTCAACTGGGGCCAGGGTGTATCAAACAATCCTGTTCTTGTGTGAATAGATCCATTCTGTGACGAAGCTTGTGGTAATTGCCCCTGGCCATTTGCAAAAGAAGGGAGAGCCTCTGCTCCGTGGGCAATGAGGGAGTCACCACAATGACATCAGGGGATTACTTTGAATCTTCAGACATACCCCGGATATTAGTGGAAAGCATACAGGAACATTCCTGTCCAAGGAAAAGAAAACGCACCAGTCTACCAGGCCTTCTTGCATGCAGTCCTGGAGAAGAATTTTGCCAGCTGACTTATCAGACAGGAGGCAAAGAGGTCTACTTGAGGAACTCCCTACAAACGGATCTAATCTTGGAAGACTCCTTGATCTAGTTTCCATTTGTGAGGGTTTGTCTTTGTCCTGCTCAGCTTGTCTCCTACACAGTTTTGCTCTGACATGATGTAGGATGCCTGTAGACTGACTGTGCTGTGAAGCTATATCCCAAGTTAACACGGCTAATCTGCAAAAGGAGTAAGACCCATTTCCCCCTTGCTTGTTGACATACCACATGACTGTGGTATTGTTTGTAACAACTTGAAGAGGCCCAGGGGATGATTCGGAGAGTTGAGTGCCATGATCAGAGCAAGCCTCTCTTTTATATTTATGTGCTTGCATCTGTCTTTGTGTTCCAAACACCTTGCACTTTTATCCCTTCTGAATTTCCTCCCCAAGCAAAGTCTGAGGCCCTTGTGGTGACTGACTGCTTTGGAGTATGGGGGGGGGGGGACCTGGATTTAGGGACATTTGCTGCCTCCACAAAGTAACTTCTCTTCTTACAAATAATATGTGTGTTGATGCATGGATCCAAAGAGATTTCAGATGCCCTTGTATCTTTACTATGTGGAGTCTTGCCACGGGTATCAAGAGAATCACAGATGCCCATTAGACCCAAAAATCCTGAGATATGTCATTGGATTGACCAACATCTGAATGGAAAAAAGAAGTTCTGTCTCACCATAACGTTCCATCTGTGTTGTCAATCTTCATCTATTCTTGACTGATGGGTACTCGGTTCTGACCCTCAGAACCGATCTGGCCGTTATATAGCTCATGTCAACCAAAAAAATCTCTTGAGCTGCAAGTCTACCCATAATTCTCCTCTCTAGATTATCTCAGATCGAGTTTGCAAAAAACAGAAGAATAGTGTAATAAAGGTCAGAAGACTTATCCAAGGTAAACAACAACACAGACAGGACATTATGGTAAGACATAACTTCTTTATCTGATGTTGTCAATCTTCATCTATTCTTGACTGATGGGACAGAGTCCCCAGCCACTTTATTTCCTGGGAGGCCTTACGGAAGGATATTCCTGAGCACCATAGAGCCAAAAGATGTTCCTCCCCTGGAGACCATATCCAATTTGTAATGGGTAATAAAGGTATGAGGCTTAGCCCAAGTTGCAGCTGCACAAATTTCTGACATGGAAGCATTGGAATGAAAGACGGCAGAAGTCGCCACTGATCTAGTACAATGTGCCCTGACTGGTTTTGGGAGTTTCATATTCAAGTTCTTGTAGATGAAAGACATACATTCTCTCAACCACCTGGACAGAGTTACCTTGGTCACTAATCTGCCTAAAGTTGCACTGGAAAAGGATAAGAACAATTGATCAGATCGTCTAAACTGTTTAGTTCTATCTAGCTAGAACTGCAACTGCCTATGTACATCCAGGAGGTGAAGGAAGTACTCTCCTTCGTACCTTTTAACCATGCCGAATTCCTCTGCATTTACCAATTTTGAGGTCCAAATAATGGGGTGCCACAGATTTCCGAATGGCCCCCTTTATTCCCGATTAATTCCCAGTCTTTTTTTAATTTTTTTCCGACTTGGCAATCTTCCACTGACATCATCACATGCACGACGAAGTCAGCATCACGAGCGGCCTGCCAGCCAGTCGGAATTCGACTAAGGGCTCGAGAGGTGTGACAGTTTGGGCAGCAGCAACGTGCGTCTCGGACAGACTTCAACCGGACCTGCATGAAAACATGCTGCTGAAGAGCGATCGGTGCCTTTACATGGTTTTAGATCACTTTTATTTTTAGATAGCGACAGCATGTTTGCAGTGTATACTTTGGAAGAAAAGGAATATAAAAAGGTAGCGTGGCTGGAATTCGAATATAGAAGTCAATGGTCAGGAAGCGGCTGATATCTGCACCATCTCCATTCATCTCACTGTTGTGGCATGCTTTGCTGCTGTTTCACTGCACTAGTAACAACGATGCAGTGACTTCTTTTTGGGTTTTCCAGGTTTAGATAAAGCAGTTTAAATTACATTGACATCTGACTTATGACAGATTGAAAGGAGCTTGAAATATGTCAACACTGATTAGGTCTAAAAAGAATAAAGAAATAATAGCCGAGAATGAAACTCAGGTTAAAGGTAGGTTTTAGAAGCAGTCTGTACGTTTGTTTTGTTTCCATCAGTCGGGTTTCCATTATATATTTTTTTTAAAAAGCAGTGTCAGAATTCTCTTGCTGTACTAGTGACAAGAGTAAAACATGTTCCTTAGAACTGTAATTCTAGAATTTAAAGATCTTTGCATTCGGATATTGAGTGATGAAGTTTGAGTTGTGTTTTGGAATACTTCTGACCTGCATAAAACAACATCGGTATAACTGAAGTCCTTATCTCAATAATGAACATCATGTAATGCATTCTGAATTTGAATGTGCTGATATAGTTCAGCGACATTTACAAGTTTTGTTTACTTTTTATTGCACTTTTTAATTGCTGGAGAAATGGAGCTGTGCATTTCCTTAGTCTCTTCATTTGTCCCCTTATTGCTTTGGAAATGCAGCAGGAATCAGAAGGGCGAGAAAATGTACTTGCTTTGGTGCCTCAACCTGCCCTCTTCCAGGTAAGTAAAAGTAAAAAAGGATAGATCCTGCTGCATCTGCACTCTTCTCCTGAGTCCTGTTTGTTAAAATTAGTTAGCCTGATTATTAGCTGTTTGATAGAAACTGCAGTTGCCAAACATGTCACTGTGCATACATGACTAAGAGGTCACTTTTCACTGGCCAGCCCAAAGGTACTAAGTTACGTTCTATGTATATCTCAAAACCTTTCAAGCAGTTTAAACACAGATGCCTAGTATTGAACCTGTGAATCCTATTTTCATTGTGACACATTAGTGTTAGGCAATGATTTGTCCCAGAAGAGCATGGAAAATGCAGCACTTATTTTACATTTGCTTTACTGTAAATGTTTTCATAATCTGACATACAGTTATTTTATACAATGCTTTGCTTGAACATTTTCACAAAGCTGCTTTAATACGTCTCAGACAGTAACAGGTTAAGTCTAGAGATTTTTTTTATGCTTTATGTTGTAACAGATTTACATAGCATCTAGATGAGTGTTTATTAGGTCTCAGTAACAGATTAAGTCTAGAGGATTTTTTTTTTTTAATGTTTTATGTTGTGATAGACTGACACAGCTTCTAGATAAGGCTTTATTGGGTCTCAGTAACAGATTAAGTCCAGATGATCGTTTAATGTTTTATGTTGTAATAGACTGACATGGGTTTTAGATGAGGCTGTACTATGTCTCAGTAACAGATTAAGTCTTGAAGATTTTTTTCTGGTTTTACAATGTAATATATGATTTGGCTTCTACATGAATTTTGTTCCATGTCTTATTTTTCCCTTAGCAGGTTAAAATCTTTTCTGTTTTACTTAATTGTTAAAGTAATGCTGCCCTTGATCCTAATTTCTACCACCCAAAAGTTTCATATATGTATTCCTTCCTATTACTCTGACCAGAGACTGCATGCCATACCTCTCAACTGTACAAATTTTTGTAGAATGTCCAGATTTCTGCCTCATATTTTTGTCCATTTTTCATAAACCTGTGGTCTTCTGGCAAACTAATGGCAAATCATTAAAGACTGAAGTTAGAAAATAATGACAGACATTTGAGTTTCAGTCTTCATACTCTATTGCTTTGCAGAAAATTCATGCTAAAGCAAAACCTGTTATTCTATCAACTTTCTAAGTTTGCAAGAGCAATATTTAAAAATTATCCATGTTTTTGGGCTGTTATCCCACTTTTATTTATGGCTCTATTCAGATTTCTTGCTCTTAGAGTTTGAGATGTATGGTACTGATGCACAGCTGAACTTTACTGTAGGGTACTTCTGTGTCTACTCATATATGTTCCTAGTTCTATTGAGTGATACGACTTTTGGTTCAAAGCACTGTAGAACACGGTTACTCCTGTACAGCTGGGAATCCTGGGATTAAAATCAGAAATTAAAATGTACCAGCATTTATTACATATGGTGTAAAGAAGACAGTGTGATTTGCTTGTTGTGTGCTTTGTGTGTTAAGAACATTGCTTTGCTGGAATAAATGCAGACCAATTTCTTGAGATAGTTAATTAGTATTAGGTTAACTATGCGGGTGGTCTTGTTAACCCCGCCAAACTGTCTTTTCTCTATTTTATTCTGGCTAAGTGTGTTAGTTTATCAGCACATAACATGTCGTGAGCTTTGTATATGCAAAAAACAGACTGAAACAGAAGTGAAACTAATTTTAGTTGGTAGGTGACTATTCTTTGGTAGCCTTCCATTACCGATGTATGCGCAGTACATCTGTGTATATGTTAATGGTTGTTGTATGCACCTTGCTTTTTTAAATGACTCTTCTGTGTGTCACAGTACACACAAATCCAGTTAGTGGTGTATTTACAACAGCTCCTTTTCTGTACAGAAGATTCCTTGAATCGTGCTTTGTCAACATAGCCTTTTTTCCAGAGGTTGTGACTAACTGACCACTGTTGATATGAAAATGTCTTTTTTTCTTGAAGTGCACTGATTAAATGTAGACATGCAGTTTGTACTGCAGAGGTGTTCTTCCTAACAACAAAGTGTGTTATACAAGAGTATTGTTATGTATTTTTATCATGGCATGGCTTAGTAAGTTTGGTAATGCTATGATAGTGGTACCAAGCCCATCTTGGTTCATAACAGCTCTTGACATGTCAGTTTTATTTATTTGTAGTTTCTTAAACAGGTAGATGGGCTGCTCATCCAACCCTTTTTAGACAAAAACATGGGCTCTGTAAGGACATAAGAGAAATGCTCATTATATTTTGTGTTTAATATTTTGTCTAGTCTCCAATTTGCATTATAAAACTGGCACCCCACAATTCCACTGGAGTAGGCGGGGGCACATAATTATGCATGCAAATCTTACGTTAATCAGCGTACAGATCAGCGTACAGATTTGTACCTATTTTTCTTGCCCTTTGTCCAGATTTTTGATGTTTCCAGGTTAAGAGTTATGCTATCCTTTGTTAGAAAAATTTGGGAAAAATACAGGTAAGTCTATAGACTGATTGATATTAACATCTGAGATCACCTTAGGAAGAAAGGTTGGATTTGTCCTTTGTGGAAATTTAAATCACAAGTAGCTGCTTGTTCAAATGGTGGTGCCGTAAGTGACTGTAGTACTAGAGTCAGATCCAAAGGTGGGAGAGGATCTTTAAAAGGAGGCTTTATGAGTATTGCACCCTTTAGTAGAAAAACCTTACAAAGTCTGTGAGACATCAAAGGTTGGTCTCCAAATCCAATATGAAAATTTGAAATTGTGCTAAAATAACTTTGACTGTAGAGGAACAGGTTCCTTTATTAAAGGTGGCAGCTAGGAATTCCAAAATGTCCTCTACTCGTGCTGAAAAAAGGATCTAGTCCATTGTTAGAGGCCCAAATAGAAAATCTCTTCCATTTGCTTAGGTAGAGAGTTCTAGTGGATTTTTTTATGAGATGCTAACAAAATATGCCACACAGGAGAAGGTATAGCATTATGCCTGGCGACTATCAGACATGGAGGAACCAAGCTGTTAGCTTGATGGTCCCTGGGGATGGGACAGGAGATCTGGAACTAGGTCCAGAATCCATGGGAGGCAAAGTAGATGAGGTCAAAGGAAGGGAAACCATATCTGTCGAGGCCAATAAGGAGCAATGAGGATCACTTTGCTTCTCAACCAAGATGCTTTCTTGAGAAATAATGGGATCAGAGGGAAGGGGGGAAGGAACAGAGTAGACCCAGGGGCCAATCGTGAAGAATAGCATCTCTGGGATATTCCCCCTGAGAGGGAATTAGGGTAAAGTAGCTCCTGCACTTGTTGTTCAGGGGTGAGGCAAACAGGTTGCAGCAAGGCTGGCCCCAACGAAAAAAAAATCTCCTTCATTATTCTGGGGTTCAGAGACCACTCGTGAGGCATGAGGATGCATCTGCTTAATTTGTCCACAATTACAGTGGAAGTCCCTTGGATGTGCGTTGCTATCAGAAAGTGGTTGGAAGATATGGCCCATTGCTACAATCAAAGGGCTTCTCGACACAATGGGTAGGACTTGGTTCCCCCCTGTTTGTTGATGTAGCAGACCACTGATATGTAGTTTGATTGACTAGCTATTATCCATAGAGGTAAGGCAGAATGAAATGCTTGCAATACCATAAGCATTGCCCTTAGCTCCAGTACACTGATATGCAGGTTGGCCTCGAAGCGGGACCAAGTGCCTTGGAATGTCTTCCCTAGATAGTGCCCCCCCCCAATCTGGGAAGCATCCGTGGTCACTATAGCCTTGGGCTGGGGGAAGATAAAGGGACAACCTCGAAGAATGTCCTTGGAATGCATCCACCAGATTAGACTGCTCTTGCATCAATTGGAAATGAAAATTAAGCGGTCCATGGGATGAGAGAGAATTGACCATTGGTTTGCTAATAGCCACTGGAGAAGTCTCATGTGAAATCTTGTTAGTGGGACTAATGTGATAGCAGCTGCCATGGAGTCCATGGTTTGTAAAATCAGTTGAGCAGTTATCTTGTTTGAGCGCAGTAGAGGATGAACTTGCATCTTTATCTTCTGCAACCTGTGAAGGGGAAGCAATGCAATGCAAGAAGAGGTGTTGAGATGAGCTCTGATGAATTCCATTTCTTGGGTGGGATTTAGCTGGGATTTCACAGCATTTACTGTTATGGCCATTTGGCAGGATGTGTCCAGTATGATGTTGGGATTTCACAGCATTTACTGTTATGGCCATTTGGCAGGATGGGTCCAGTATGATGTTTGCAGTCTGCTGCAGTAGATGCCTGGAGGGAGCGGAGAGGAGCCAGTCATCTAGGTAAGGAAACGCTCGGAATTCGTGCAGCCTCAAGTAAGCTGTGACTGCTGCCATGCATTTTGTGAACACCCTGGGGGCTGTGGTGAGACCAAAGGGCAGCGCCCTGAACTGGAAATGACTGGCTCCTACTCGGAAGTGGAGAAACTTTCTCGAGCATTAGTCCACTTTTATGTGGTAATACACGTCTTGAAAGTCGATACAGCACATCCAATCATCTTTCTTTAAGAAAGGGGAGAACAGACTGAACTGTGACCATCTGGAATTTTTTTTGTTGGAAAAACTTGTTTAAAATACTGATATCCAAAATTAGTCTCCAGTCCCGTTTTCTTTGGCACTCAAAAGAATCTTGAGTAAAAACCAGAGGGTTTATATCACATCATCGAATCACTTAACATCGAACAGACTTCATCAAATGATGAAAACATCAAAATGCTGAAAATGAGAATTCCAAATGGGGACATGACACTGTAAGGATGTAGGCAGAGGAGCAAGAACTTCCATTTCCGCACTGTAGTGCACCGAAGTGTGATCTCGGGAGTGTTATACCTAAGTGGGAGGGGGGGATGTGGGGTGCAGGGGGTCTTGCCCCCCTGCATGGCGCAAGTTGTCATTGATCTGCATTCCACATTTTTTTTTCAACTTCAATGTTTTCCAGTTCGATGAAGTCTGTTCGATGATATGCAATTCGATGATGTCTGCTTTCGCTGATGTGATAATACACCCAAAATCGGATCCTAAATGGTCTGGTGGGACTTTTTGGATGACTCTTTTTTCTATCAGCTTTTGTACTTCTATTGCAGCTTAAACTCTCTGACTGGGTGGAACATCGGGGAGTCTTGCAGGGGTTCTTGGGTAAAGGGTGAATGGAATTAGACAACCTCTGGTAATTATCCTTATCACCCAAGTATCACTGGTTATGCATTTTGGGTACAAGGAAAATCTTCCCCCAACTGTCTCTAGAGGTAAGCAATCGGGCCTGCATTCAGGAGCACTGATAAGGCTGACTGGAGAACGAGTCTCTGGAACTTTGATTCTGCAGACCACTCATGCCTCTGGGACACCGTCTCCCACTGTAACTCCCCTCCTCTGCCCCAAGGGAAGTCTGAGCCAGGTGTGTCCTGGAAAGGCTTCTGGGATTTCTTGAACCACATTTTACCACTCCTTTGATTCTTGGAATAGGACCATTGAGGAGTGGAAAGACGTACGTCCACAACAGACAACATCTTTCCATCCTTCTCTCACCTGGACAGAGATTCCTTGACTTTGGGACCAAACAAGAAGGACTCATCAAACGTGGCATTGACAAATGAAAATTTTAACGGTTCCACAAACTCACAAAGATGCATCCAAGTGTATCTCCGTATAGCAACACCTGACGCTGCTGACTTGGTCGCCCCTTTCGCTGCATGTGCAATGAGCCTCATGGATGAGTTTGATATCAGCTCCAGGGAGCTAGTTTGGAAGCTACCTTTTCTTGGACCCCCTCAGCCACAGCTGCCGACAGGGTATCTGACAGCTCCTTGATCAGATCCCTTTGGAGTCTAGTAAAATGTGCCAAGAACTTCAAGGACATGATGGAGAAGGTTGATGATGCATAGGTCTGCTTCCCAAATCTTTCCATTGCCCTGGACTCTTGGTTCGGGTGTGGACAGTAGAATTTTCCTTGGTAAGTTCTTTTTTAGTGGCTGATGCTACCACCATGGCATCTACTACCAATCACTTAGCCCAGTGGGGTTGGTCCTCTGGAGCAGTAAGTACCTTATCAGGTCTCCAGGAGACTGGTTCCACAGCATCAGGAGCCTTCCAATCCTGCTGAGCAATTAGCTTAATTAAATCGTCAGTGGGTGGGGACACCCAGGAGGTAGATGGGCTTACACCAAAGGCCTGGAGGTACGCAGATTCCTCTGAGGATGGGTCTTTGGGCTTCCAACCACCTCTCTACTTCAGGATCTCCAGAATGCCTCTGAAGGAGACGGCTTCCAGTGGTGATTGTGAGGAACCCTTCCCTTCATCGAAATCCATGTCCTCTGTGATGGATTCTTCTGGATCAATGTGCTTTCTCTTGCATGATCTCTTTCAAGGGGGGTCCTCAGTAAGAACATCTGAGGAGGATTCAGAAGAGAGGGTACCCTTAGAAGGTAAGTCTTGTGACTGTGATGTGCACTGTCCAGGAGTGAAGGTTGGTACCAGAACTGAAGAGCCTGGGGCCTCAAGGGGGACTCCAATAACCCAGGAGCCAAATGAGAAGAAGCAGTGGCCAAAGCCCTTTCCATTGCCTGAAAAGCAGGACCCCCTGAGAAAAAATGGGAGCCCAGAACTGAGACTGACAAACTTGGAACCGGAGTCACATCCTGCCTTGACATTCCCACCTGGCAGACCAGAACACCAAGGAAGGGTCCACTGCCACTGTAGCTGTAAAGGATACTGACGGCTCCGTAGAAATGCTTGCAACTGACACATACTCTCTGTGCTTGATGGCTGAGATGCAGTCCTGGGGAACCAATAGTACCGATGACACAGAGAGGACCAGAGCCAGACTCAGCACTGAGGGCAAAGGTGCAGTCAGTGCTGAAGTCACAGGAACCTGGGTGGACATTGCCAAAGGCTCTAAATCCTGAGCTGAGGTTAGGGGACGAGAGTAATTGGGTGTACTCGGGGAAAAAAACAGCTGCTCCAGGAGGGAGAGTGGGCTGAATAACAGAGGAAAGACCCTGGGCTGCCAAGATCTGGTTCATCAAAATAACAACAACCATTTCTGAAAGACTTCTGGTGGAGCGTGTTGAAAAGGGATGAAGGAGACTCCGGTCTCTCTAGGAACGAACTGGCCAATTGTCCAAGGAAGGGATCCAATGAAGGTGAGTAAGTAGACCTGGGTTCCAAAATTATGGTTTGCTTCAGTACCGTCTGTTGCACCAAAGGTGAAACAGCCAACACCGAAGTCGGAGCTGTAGAGCAGGTTGGACCTGTAGAACTAAGGCTGTGAACTGTAGAAGTAACTGGAGTAGAAGGAACCGAAGAACTCTTAGGTGGTGGAGACTTTGGCTGTTCCAACAGTTTTGGAACCTCGGATTTTGGTTCCGAGGTGGAACCTTCAGAGGCATATTTGTGCTTCTTAACAGTCAGTGCTGAAGGGGATGGCAGTAGCGATCGGGAGGGCTTAGAGGCAGAGGCCGGAGGAGACTGGTTGGCCTTGGACAAGGCTTCCTCAAAAGGGGCCTTAAGGGAGCCCTTTGAGGATTAACATATTCTTTCTTATAGCCAGGGTTCTATTACTAAAACCCTGGCAAATGGTACAATCCACACTCAAGTAAGGCACACCCAAGCACTAAACGCATTTATTATGACTATCTGAGTTTGGCATTTTTTTTGCAACACTCAGTACATTGTTTGAATCCTGTGGTTGTAGATTTTGGCTTTTCTGCCATAACTATAAAACTTTGACACACACACACACACACACGCACACACGCATGCACGCACGCGCACACACACACACACACACACACACACACACGCCAAAGAAAAAGAGAGGGAAAAATCTACCAACAATGATAGAAAAGTTACCACAAGGGTAAGAAATATTAAAGAACTACCAGCGATGGTAGGGGGAAAGAAATTACCATGGTAAAGAAGAAAATCACACACTCAAGAGTAGACCAAACACTCGACAATAGGAACTATAAAGCAACAGGTAGAAAAATGAACTATAATTTAAGAAATAGCTATAAGAAATTTAGAAAATACTTAGCTACGACAGATGACTGCCTGACATGTCTGATTCGCAAAAGTGGCAAACAAGATCTGAGGTAATCTAGAAAAGGGAATTATGGGCAGACTTGCAGCTCGAGAGATTTTTTTTTTGGCTGACATAAGCTATACAATGTCCGGATCGGTTCCGAGGATCGGAACCGAGGCCCCATCAGTCAAGAACAGATGAAGAGTAACAACATTCAATCTCTAGAAATAGATCTATTTTTTTCCCATGGAAGAAAAGCTGTGTGAACTGAGGTATCTAGCAGGCACACAGGAACACAATCTTGTCTGATGGAGTCAAAAAAAGACTTTTGAATGTCCTCTTGTAATCCCAGCTTTGTAAGAGATCTCTTTCACCCAAGTGAAAGATTCTCAACACTTTTAAAAAGCTTCACCAAAGAGAAGTAATTCATCTAAATATGGAAAAATGATGATACCCTGTAACCTCTTTTGAACTACAATTGGAGCTAGACACTTTGTAAACACTCTCGGTGCACTAGATAGTCCAAAGGTTAAGGTTGAGAACTTATAATATGATCCAGACACTGATCAAGGCACTCAACATTAAGAAATCCTGGAAGGCTGGATGAATAGGGATGTGATGATAAGCATCTTTTAAATTTAGTGTTACCAGGAAAATAAATTAAAAGAAGAAGAAGAGGTAACAGGTTGTGAAGTGAAAGCATTCTGATCTTGGGTAAGATCACAAACTGGTTTAGAAAAGAAAGATCCAGAAATGTTCTCCAGCCAAAATCACTCGAATAAAAACCTTTCCAAAACTGGGAGGAAATGGATCCATTGTCCCCTGAAACAACATATGTCGAAGGGTAGGAGGAAGCAGAGGATTGTCGGATGGTGGAGGACGAATTGCTCCTGAAAAGGAGGAACTACCTCCCACTGCGATCTGTGATTTTGATGAATAATCTTCCATACCTACTTTTCTGAATCTGTTGTCAAAGACAGAAGTGGAGATTCAGACTTTTTGGAAGAGAAAAGGTACTGACAGAGTGGGAGGGATGGACAAGGTCCCTTAAATAGTCGTTCTGACTTGATGGACTGTCCTTGGTGTTGGGGAGTTCCTGAATTCTTTTTGGAACTCCTTTGCCATTTATTTTTAAATGTCTATTCACCAGCATTTTGCAAAAACTGGATGAGGGGTTAGCGAATCCCTTAGAAAATTTGGAAAAGGAGAGCTAAAAGAAATGTACAGATTCCCATATCAGCGCACTCTTCTAATCACACCTTTTTGATATCCTCTGCATCTGAGGGATCAAAAACTAAATCTCTATCCAAATTAGAATTTAAACTTTCATTTTCACATCATCTGGTAGGTTTTGAGAATGCAGCAAGGCAAACCTCCTCAAAACAGTACCAGAGGCCATAGCCCTGGAAGGAGTGTCAACAGAGTCATACACATACTTTACACAATGAGTTGCAACCTGTAGAAAGGAAGAAACTAAACCATTTAAAGTATATTTTTCCTCACAAGAATAAAATGCAGATAAAACATTTCTCATACTTTCACACTTAGTCAGAACAAACTAACATAAGAGTTTGACAATTCAAAACTCTAAAAATCAAAGTTGTAGAAGCATACACTTTCCCCCCATCTTTGTCAGAAAGTTTAGGATTGGAATTAACTGAATGTTTAGCAGCAGGAGTAACTAAAGCTGCTGGGTCAGATTTAGGGTGAGTATATAAAAACTTAAAAGACCGAGGAATTGTATTCAATCTATTTGCCTTTTTACAGGCAGAAGGCTGACTATCAGGAAAATTGCAGGTGGTGACACACACATCCTCCATTCCTAACAGCAGTGGAGGATAGGGTGATGGTTCTCACATTCCTTTGTAACAGCTCATAGTATTTTACCCTCTATCTCTCCCTTCATCTTCCTGGCCAGATTCATAATCTTTAATCTTTTCAAGAGGTATCCCTTTTTCTTTTACCAGAAAGCACCTCATAAGAAGGGTCAATAGCCTGCATTAGACCATGAGTTGGACTTAATAAACTACTCCTTTCCAGGGAAATCTGAGCAGGAGCAGATACATGTTTAGTTTTCTGTTTCTTTTTGAGAGGAAAAGTGGGACCAGCAGGGCTATTAATGGCACCAGCAGCTTTTCCAGGGATGGGCACAACATTCCGAATAAACTGGGAAAACGTACTTGTCCCTTTCCCCAAGACAGACAACAGCAGCTCTACCTTGCCCAATGAGGGGACCCCACAGCTGCAGAACATGTGACTAATCCCCAGTCCATAGTGGGTACAGGTGCTACACCAGACAGTTCTGGAGTAAAAGATGAGTGGCATGAGGAACCAGCTCTGGTCACAGTAGAGTCACACATATGTGGCTGATGCAAACTACTAGAGAGCTGTGATGGCAAATCTGTTTAACTTTTTCTTTTTGTGGCTGGAAGAAGGACCGACCGTGGGACCAGTAGTTTGTTCAAACTTTTAAAAGTCACTTTCACCCCAAAAAACAATAAAATGACTAATACACTTCGTCAGCCCCCCAAAGTAAAATAAACATAGTTCCTCCACATAAAAATGTTTTCAACTACTTTTAAACTGACAGGAAAAACAAAAGTGTGTGCTCCCATTTAATAGTGCAGTTATGTATCATGGCAGTCTGTTAAAACACAATCTCCTAGATAAAAAAAAAACAACTTCCCTAACCAGGGAAGTACATTTAAACAAAAGTAATGTCTTTCTGCTTTTCCCAGTTAGGGGTTGCCACAGCAAAACTCTGGTCCGCTAATGACTGGCAGTGGATTTTTACAGTGCCAAGGTGCCAGCCCGATGCCCAACCTTCAAAGGCGGCACACCTATTCACACACGCAGCTACCTGCATGTCTTTAAACGTCACTCGACAGCAAGGAGGGCATGCAGACTCCACACAAAGGCGCTCTAGCCGAGAATCGAATGGGAGAACCTCTTTCTGTGAGGTGACAATGTTAACTGCTGCACCTCCGCGGCCTCCTACAAGGAACAGTTCCTGACATCTAACTGTGAAGGAATACTTCCGGATTGTAGGTTTCATAGCTTCGCCAATATTCTTGAGTCCTTTAGCTAGATTTCACTGGAGAAAAATTCAGTGGTTCATCAAATCAGTTTGGTCCCAACACCAGCGCCCCCTATCTTTTCATATCACAGTGCTGAGTTTGTATAAAGGGATATACTCTAAGTGAATCAGTTATCTCTTAACCCATGTCTTTCTTTTTTTTCCTTCAACCTCTTCTCAGTCTGCAACCACAGATGTCTCGGACTTTGCTTGGGGAGTTTTATCCACTTGGGCGAAAGTCTGGGGATTGTGGAACAGGAAGGACAAACTGAAACACACAGAAATGGCAAAGAAATGCTGGTGCTAATAAATACTGTCAAATCTCTAAACAATATTTGGATTCCAGGCCCTCTGCTAGTAATCACAGACAACATTACAATAATGTGGTACATAAACAAAAGGGGGATCCAGACCCTGTCCCCTTTACAGACTAGATATGGTAGCCCACAAACTAGCAATTCAGCACAATCTGTCCTCCAGGAGGCTTACATCTATCAGAGCAGAATGTTGTAGCAGACAAGCTGAACAGGACCATGACAGACCTCGCCCCTATGAATGGAAGTTGCACTCAGAGGTCTTCCAGTAATTGATCCAGGTGTGGGGAACTCCTCAAGTAGATCTGTTTGCATCCTTTCCTGAGGCATTCATCTTAAAGATGTTTTTGTAGTTTATTTTTCCTGTATTTCTATATAGTTCCTTCTCTGTGTAGATTTTTTTAACTTAAAGTCCACAGACCATTTCTTTCTCTCTTTTATAGTGGAATATAACTTTTGCTTAGTCTCTTTGTGGAATATATTTTTTGAGCTGCTAAAGTTTTTTTATGGTTTATCCACATCTCTGAAATACTTTTATTTATATTAGTTTTTTACCACAATCCCACTCACACTCCCTTTAAGAGTTTATGTCTCTGCCCAGCCAAAGACACTAAGGAGTATTACATTCTCTCTCTTTTTCATAACTAGAGTATTTTACAAAACAGATAGACACATTTTGTCACCAAGAAGTAGTCTACACATGCAACTTTTTAAATCATACAGCACACAAGCAGTTAATAGTCATAGCCACCAAGCTTCTTTTTGATTCACTGCCACTTCTGTAACAGTTCTGTAAGTCAGCTGATTAATAATTTATAACTGCAGTGAAGAATCTGTCTTTTTTCAGGTCAGCAGGATGGAAGGTTCCACAGTGTGAATTTAAAATGTGTTGCTTTATATTGATTCATATCACCCTACCTCACCAGCAGCACCCAACCAATAGTGCCTGCAGTTAAGTAGTACCTCTAATCGATCAGTTTTTTGCATAAATTTGACTATTTCAAGCACACTGTAAATTACCGGAGGCCTGATAACTACTCCTCTCTCTACCATCTGGTCCCTCTTTGTTACAAAAAATATGTAGTAATAATAATAATGGTTTACTATCAAAATATTGACGCGCCTTACTTTGACTGTGAGACGGTCAAACATGGAGGTGCAGACAGGCAAAACTGCAAACGCAGTTCCTGTCAACTTTGAAATGTTGAGACGTAGCCTGTGTTAGCGGCTTTGAGCATCTGTGTTTTGAAGTGCATCGCACTACAGTAGGGATTGGGAAAATTACCCTTTTCCTCACTGTAGTGCGATCTTGGAGTTAAAATATATAAGTAGCAGGAGGAGGCACAGGGGGGCTTGCCCCCTGCAAAACAGTAGAAATTTGTCTGCATACTAGTCATTGTATTTTCTGGATGGTGAGCAGTTGAATGTCGAGTCTTTCTTTCGAAAGAATCGACATTCTAAGCAGTCGGCTGGATGGTTTTCCCTTGTTTCGGTTTGGGGATGTATATAGTCATGGTAAGTCACTTCAACATTTTGATAGTAAACCAACAGTAATAATAATAAATAACATCCTGGGGATACAAGTTTGAACGCCACTGTTCCTATATACTTTTTTGTTTTTGACTGAGTTCCCAACTGTTTTCATTTATCATGAATACGTGAACAGTGTAGTCTCTCTGTAGCTTATTATCATAACCAAACCCCTGAATCCCAGTTCTGCATACTTTTCTTCTAGACTAGACAGTAACAACAGATTCTTAACTTCAACCATCTTGCAGTAGGACTCCTCAGAGACTGCCAAAATTACTTGTTTTCAGATTATTTCCTTTTAATTGGGGCCAGTGATTTAGTGTGTGAGAGAATCAGATAATTACTTAAAACAGAGGCAAATCTCTGACCACACATAAAATAGTGCATACTTTTCTGTCTTCTGCAGAATTTAACTCAGAGGTAGTCACCTGTTCACTCCCCACTACTGGTAGCTGTTTTGCACATTTACCTCAAGACACCACATCACACCCATATACAGTGAATCACAGGGAAATAAGTTAATAACACAACTGCTAAATCAATTCATCCTTAAAACCAAAATAGAGCATACTGGAATAGCCCTCATAATTGGTGGCTCTGTGATTAGATGCATTGAATCTGCAGTCAGTCTAGGGTAAAGAGAGAGTCATAATGTCCTGCCTCCTGAGTCTTAGATTAGGGATATCTGAAGGAGCCATTAAGCATATTCACGGTTTTCATAATGGTTTCATCTTTGTAGTTTTGCATGTTGGGAGAGCAGTTTATGCCTCAACCAATAATTATGTACAGGCATTACTAGACTTCTTAACAAGTTGTAAAAAAGAGGAAAACATATTAGAGTTTCTCTTAATAAACATCACTTTTGACTCCGTTAAGTTAAATGTAGCTCTACCCCCTTCTTGCTCTGACTATATTGCTGAGACATTCCTCATATACATGAAATCCAACCCATTAAAAAATACCGTCTTTAAAGGTTTTTCACCTGCTAACTGTGATGGCATGAAAATCAGTTTGGGTCAGTCAATTGAGGCTGTATATTATCCTTCCCATAACCTGTTAGTGAATCATTCACAGCCCCTTTGTAGCACTTTAAACAACTGCACTGATACATTTGTCCCCTTGAGGCAATAAATATAGTGAACAATTATACAGTAACTCTAAATAATGCAGTTACAAAATCAACAAATATTTAAGCCAAAAGAAAGAGTGTATACAAATGTCAAGGTTTACTCATCTCATCACCACAAGACTAAGAGTAACACCATCCAGAAAGAATCAAAGCTTATTAGAGATAGAACTTGTCATCAATACAGATAACAGTAATACAACCACATAAAAAAAAAAAGTCGAAGAAACAATGTGGTTTGCTAGAGGAAAATGACATTAGTTTAATAGAGCCAACAGATACAGCAGACTCACTAGCACATGGACTTAGAACAAATTTATGTAATTAGTAATAAGTTATGTAACTGTTATGACCCAGGGTAGCTTCATTTAATTAGATCATATCATACCTATGAAAGCTTGCAACAACTCCTTCCTATACTCTTAATCAATGTGTGTTTATTACTGTACTAGCCACTGATGAAAGTAACCAAATGACTGAACAAAATGTCCTTTCAACTGTATTGTTTATTGTAGCACACCGTGCTACTTTTTGTTCCTTTATTGGGCTTGAAACTGTACTTATTAACTTTTGACTCTACTGTACTTTATTAACGTGTATTGTATTTAGTGCATTTGCTGTACTAATCTCTGTGGAGCATTTCTTGCTGGGCCTCCTCTAAAATGGGATCCATGCTCAGTCGAACTTTCCCGGTAAACAAATGTAAAATAAAATAACTAATAAATAAAAATTTCGGGTAGTACAAGAAAACCCTATCCACTCACTTGTATCGCGATCCTCCCTAAATTGCATTTGGATGAGTCAGCTCTGCCCCTTATATGGTTAGGAACATCAGTTCCATGGGACCAGTTCAAATAACTGGAAGCATAATTTGTGCAGTCAAAGATAGTGTTGTATATATCTTTGCATACGTTTTTAGAGTATTAAAAGCTGACTGTGTCCTTGATGGGAGGCCCTCCACACATATCCCAGTAGTTGCACATCAATCACAAGTATACTGTGTAAGGAAATAGAGATAATCATTGTGAAACTTTTTCAGATGGACAAAAGAAACTTCCTCCTTACTTTATTTATATTTAGTTACATGTGTTGAGCACCAATTACAAATGACTAATTGCAAGCTCATCCAGGTCACATAGGCAGTAACAGAAAATTGTACACCAACATGGTGTTAACATATAAAATGCATGAGTCTAGAAAACTGTGTGTATACATAGAGTCAACACATATAATAAATGAATACAAAGAAACTGCATTTACAAAAGGGTTTACATATTTGTTAGAATCAAACGTTTCAAAAGGAAAATGTGTACATACATTTATATAAGCAGAATCAATAAAAAAAAGGGGAAAAAGAGGAGGTAGAAAGGAGGAACAGAGAGTTGGAAAGTAAACGTGAGTGTAGATTATTGAACTGTATATAGGTGGGATATCAGCTCCAAATTAGTAAGCCCCCAGCTGATATCCCACCTATATATATGCAGTTTCTTTGTATTCATTATATATGTTGACTCTATGTATACACACAGTTTTCTAGACTCATGCATTTTACATGTTAACACCATGTTGATGTACAATTTTCTGTTACTCCCTATGTGATCTGGATGAGCTTGCAATTAGTCATTTGTAATTGGTGCTAAGTAAGGAGGTTTCTTTTGTCCATCTGAAAAAGTTTCACAATGATTATCTCTATTTCCTTACACAGTATACTTGTGATTGATTGCAACTACTGGGATATGTGTGGAGGACCCCCCATCAAGGACACAGTCAGCATTTAATACTCTAAGAACGTATGCAAAGATATATACAACACTATCTTTGACTGCACAAATTATGCTTCCAGTTATTTGAACTGGTCCCGTGGAACTGATGTTCCTGACCATATAAGGGGCAGAGCTGACTCATCCAAATGTAATTTAGGGAGGATTGCGATACAAGTGAGTGGATAGGGTTTCCTTGTACGACCCGAAAGTTTTATTTATTAGTTATTTTATTTTACATTTGTTTACGGGGAAAGTTCGACTGAGCATGGATCCCATTTTAGAAGAGGCCCAGCAAGAAATGCTCCACAGAGATTAGTACAGCAAATGCACTAAATACAATACACGTTAATAAAGTACAGTAGAGTCAAAAGTTAATAAGTACAGTTTCAAGCCCAATAAAGGAGCAAAAAGTAGCACAGTGTGCTTGTGCAGTTGTGTTATCTACTAGGTAAGTAAGCAGATAGCAAAGAATAGGTATGTAAGTAGAAGGAGGGTGGCAGGTCTCTTTTTAGGGACCTGCTCTATAGAAATTGCAGATTTATGTGACATGGCGTGTAATCAGACAGTTGCATTCATACTGCTTTTTTAGAATGTACTTCTGCTCCTTCCTTGTAATCTAGGCCAGTACTGTTTTGTCTCTTGTAGATCCTGTACCGCTATACAGCCTTTTCAACAAACCTATCAACACAAACAGGAAATTCTGTAATGTCACTATCAAGTCTGTATGGAAACAAACTCCTTCAATCATTCCCTGTACTTTGCATTCAGCAACAATCCTACATAATCCAGTACCCATATAGATTAAGGTTGCCACCTGTCCATTTTTTTTCCCTGATTGTCCAGAAGTAAAGCTATCTGTCCGGGTGTCTGGATTTCACTTTGTAAATCTGGAATTTTATGAATTCTGTGTCGTTCCTGCCCTTACTTCAAGCTGATTTGTTAACCTCAGCATGGCACTGCAAGCTGATGATAGCCAATCAGCAGCATCAGAGACCAAAGCTGAGAATGCTGCACCTCACACAAGTAAGATGTATGTATAAACTGCTCCACAACATGGTCTAACCACCATTTTATGGACTGCGATGAGTCAGCAATGAGAACAAGCAACACAGTCTTTCTTCATTTGTGGTTATTAGGTGGGAAGGCAGCTAGTCTCAGAGTCAGTGTGTGTGTGTGTGTGTGTGTGTGGAGGGGGGGGGTGCCTTGCCACACATGGGAAAGTTATACTGTCTGTGCATAAGCTCAAAAAACTGTAAGTACAAAGTACAGATTTGTCTACTCGACCTGACTGAGTTGCAAGCAAAGTACATTTGTAATTTTAATTAATTGAAAAGTTAGAATTTAGAGTTATTTATTTTTAAGAAATAAAAATAGTGTACTTCTAGATCATGTCTTATAGGAGGCTGATTGGACCTTAAGAATAAATCTTGTTCACCTAATAGCTGTCTTAGTGTGTAACTGCCAAAGGTTTAATATGTTCGGTTCAGCTGTTTCAGTAGCTTCATTTTGATGGGTTTAAATGTACATAATTATTGTTGGAGGTTTTTATTTCTGTAATACAATAGTTTTTAGATGCGTGTTCAATCTGAAAGTTCACTCTAAAATTTATAGGAAAAGTACGTTTTCTAATAATTACTTGGATTATTCTAGTTGTCACCCACCTAAAGTTAAACACAATGTGTTCAAGGGCCAATGTATTTGAGCAGCATGAATGGTTTCAGATTATGAAGAGATGAAAATTGAAATGGCATACATTAAAAATTTATTTAAACAAAGAGGAGATCCTGAGAAAATGATGGATGAGATTATTGATTATGTTATTGAACAGTGGAACATAAAATATAAACCATTATTAGGAGCTGGTAATATATTAATTAATAACACTGACAACAATATGCCCTTGAACAAACTAACTTCTAATTTTCAGGGAGTTTGTATATTACAATACAATGTAGGAGTAGATAATATTAAAAGAATAATTTATAAATTTTGGCATTTAATAAGTACTGATATAGGTCTAGTAAAAATATTGGGAACCAAACCTAACTTCATTTACAAAATGGAAAGTAACATGAAGTCTTTAATAGAACATAGGTATACTGATAGGAAAAGTAGCAATAACAATAGAAGCAGAAAATGTGGATTTTGCAATCAATGCAGATGTATGTCGCAAGAAAGCAAAATAAAGTTACAGAATGGACATAAGACATATATAAGATGCAGATATGGGAACTGTAACATCAAAATGGTGGTATATTTAGCTAAATGCGACAAATGTTCAAGCTTCTATGTAGGAAAAACTGAAAGGTGTCTTAAAAAAATGAATCTATGATCACATGTATAGTATTAAGACTAAAGATAAAACGAATGTACTATATCGACACATAGATAGCAAAGGTGACGAACATCAATTAGGTTCAGTATACTTGACACTATTGACAGAGATCCAAGAGGTGGTGATTTTAAAAGTTTATTAGCATATAAAGAAACATGGTGGCAAATATGTTTAGATGCCACCACCCCACCAGGCTTAAATGATTTTATCTCTATTAAATCATTATTGTGTTCATAAATTTTAGTTATTTTACAATATGTTTTAAACATATTAGAGGTTAAGATTATATATTAATTGAACACCAGATAGTTTTACGAAAGTACTGATTTTGGGTATTTGATAGAGGAAAATATTAATTATTATTGTTTTATTGTCCTATTGATCTCCCTGTCTTAATTATTACTTATATATTTAACTTATAAGGATATTTAGAAGTCAGAAATGAATAACTTTACATGATTATATGAATTTATACATATTCTATGTTATATTTTATAATTCATTCAGTATTTATTTATTTTTTGTATTATTCATATATTATATTTACATATTTATATACAACTACTTATACATCTATTAGAGTTTAAGTTATATCTTTTTACAAATTGAAAGAAGTATGAAATAGAAAAGTTATAAGGTCTTGGCGGTAGAAAAATTTTAATACTTCAATATTTTAATATTTTAATATATTTTTAGTATAACATATTAATATTTTAACACGTTAAAACATTTTAACATCAATTAAACAACTACAGTATTTTAAAAAAATAGTATTGTTCACAACATTTCAATGTGTATATATTTGTATATTTTATTGGCTTTATTAAGAACATTATATGTTAATATTTGGTCTATGTAACTTTAAGGAACGATGAGTAGGTTGGTGCCACAAAAGTTATTTAAACAGTGGAACAGTTATACGTTGCAGTTCTGATGAAGACCAGCTGATTTGGTTGAAAGCGCTTAACTCTGTTACCGCTTTTCGTTTTTCTGTTTGTGTATTCAGTTTTGTCGTATCAGTCCGTGTTTTTGTTACAATAAACCTTGGCTATACAGCTTTTTGGCAGTCGTGGGCACTTATTGGTTGAAACCGGAGAACATTTGGAAGTTCTGAAGAAGCCCCGATGGTCAAGGACGAACGTACTTAACTGATGACTGTTTTTTTTTTTAGCTTACATTGTCTTATTCACTGTGTGTTTGGCAATAGAATTTTCTTTCTATATATTCAGCCTGTTTGACTTATGGGGGTCATTACTGACCCTGCATGAGTCTTTTTTGAGTTATTACTATAATATGAAGTGCTATTACACATGATTTCCTGTGATAGTCTGGTTACAGTATTTTCCATTTTTTAGACATTCTGTCTGAACAAAGTAATATTGGCGTATAAAACTGATTTTGACTAGGAAAAACTGATATTTTGTCCTGGATTGCAAGTTTTTTGTTTTTTTTGCACTGTTAAATGATGCATCTGTAAATTACAAAAATACTGTTAAATGACGCATCTGTGAATTACAAAAAAAAAAAAACTGTTAAGTGATGGATCTGTGAATTACAAAAAAAAGCAGGAACACTTATAATAAAAGTGCTGTTGCTTTTTTTGTAATTCACAGATGCACATCATTTAACAGTCTGTAAAACATTTTTATAAACAGCAACACTTTACAAGGCTGCTAATACAGAACCCCTCCAAGCGAAGTCCTTGTTAAACTCTGAGAATAAGCTTGTGGTTTGATAAATGGGACGGAGTTACCACCAGGAAAGGTCTCAGTCACATCACTGAGAGGGCATGGCTTGCTGGTCAAGAAATGACACGATGGAAAGCTGGGAACCTAGTACAGATCCTTTCCCTCCAAACATTTTATCGAGGAAATGTGCACATAGTAAATACTGCATTATGCCACATTGGTATTAATGAGTCTAAACCAGGCCCATATCTAAATGGTTTTGTT
Organism: Protopterus annectens; assembly: GCF_019279795.1. NCBI lineage: Eukaryota > Metazoa > Chordata > Ceratodontiformes > Protopteridae > Protopterus > Protopterus annectens. The sequence continues at coordinate 924,744,820 of NC_056747.1, forward strand.
AGTGTCCAGAACTAGATGCAGTTTATTGGCACATAGCATAATATAAAGGCAGGCCAGGGGATACAAACCAGTCCGTCATATTGTCTAACCTTTTGAAATCACACTTTTAAGATAGGCATTACAGGAAAACTCCTCTCAGAAACCAAGATATCATCATCAGCTTCATAAATGAATGTCAGCACTGTTCTCACACACTGTAGACAACTGCCAGCTGCTTCCCATAACAGCTTTCACCTGGGGCAGCTGAACTAGTTACAGCTCTAAACAGCAGTACTGTGTTGCTGGGCAAATAGAGTGGGCATGAGATATAGAATAACTGATACTATGAGGATGCGTAAGTCATTAAGGAGGGGTATTATTTTGCTGTTTTTCAAAAGTCATGTGCTCTTCAATGCAAGCGTAGAGGGATGTACATTTAAATAAGAAATTTAAAATGTGAGACTTTTTTCCTCCAAAGGGAACTTATCTGCTCAGCAAAGGAACAGCACAAGCCAATTGTCAATCCTCGAAAGACCACAGAAGAGTGTACTCTTCGGTGGCAGTAAAGGTCTGAAGGGCTTGGTACTCAAACCTGTATTTCTGGGCAGCTGAGCTTGAGCTGCCTAACTGTCTGAGTGCATGGAAGGTGCCCTGAAAGCTTTGGAAGCTGGCGGACTATTATATCCTTGACAGGATATAACCCATATAGTTAAGGCTTCTGAACAAGTGATCAATATGATGAACATCCGATAATTTCGTTAGCATACATGGATAGAAAAATAATTATCCAAGGTAATAAGGCAGAAAGGAAATTGGGACAAGCAGTGGTACACAAAGAAAGTACTGAAGTAACAATGCATATTGTACTGGCAAAGAAGTAAACTGCGTGGAATAAGCTGTCCTGTAACGTCAAATTTTATTTCTAATGTTTCCAGGGATCATGGCAATTACTACTTTGCAGAAGCTACTGCTGTACATTTCATCAATATAGCCACAATCTGATATCAAATCGCTAATAAACTAAAAATTAACATCAAACAAAAAAAAAAATCTCTAGGATAAAAACAATGAATGGTTTAACATTTCCTTCAAAGCAATGACATGAATATTAAAAATGCAGCTCTCGCAACTACCAGTTTTCTAATTTCATAAAGAAAAAAGTGTATATTTTTTTAAAAGTAAATGTGCTAGAAAAATGTTACCATATAGTAAACACTATAAAAACAACCACAATACTTTACCTTCTTTTCAAGTCATCTGGAAAACCTCTTCCTGGAAATGCAGAGGAAACAGCCTTAAACACATTGTCTTTTGGAAATGACTTCTTTGGCATTTTTGCAGTAGCTAATGAAAGGCAACATATCAGAGGTTATGCTGATTCTTTCTGGAAATAATTTCCCAACAAGCAACAGGTATTAAGGAAAGAAAGCAGCATCAGTTATGCATACTATCACCAGGCACTTTAGAAAATGAAAACAACATGAACTGATAGCGGCAATTCTTTAGCAGAGAACCTTCTTACATGATATAATTTTCATATTTCTTTTAATTACATTGAATATAAGTACATAAATACACAAAATGTAACCAAGTGGGTGATACAAACTATGTATGATATATTTATGCATGTACATGCGGGCACATACACACATGCACCTATCACATGAGATTCTCTACATGAAGTGTGAGACTTGATAATGTGAGTGCTAGTATACTGACAGTATAGATACCAGTTGGCACAATGGTTAAGGTCTTCACCTCCCATGCATAAAGTACAAAGTTTGATCCTGACCTCTGGCCAAAGGCTGTTTGGAGTTTGCATGTTCTCCCTGTGTCTCTGTGGGTTCTTCCCACCTCAAAAAACATGAATGGACTCTACATGGTGGCCTCTAGGGGGAAGAGTTGTACAGACCAACTGGGTCTATATCACAACATCGAAGTATTAAAACTTCGAATGTTCTGATAACGAACACTATTCAGCGAACGCTAAGAATAGCGAAGCTGCAGAACAGCGAATTCTTTCCTCAGGAAAGAATTCGGTTGGCTATTTCTGTAGCTTCGCTATTCTTAGCGCTGTGGTGGAAAGTAACGCCTTGGGTTCAGGTAAGTGTGCAATTATTTGTACGTTAGGGTTAGGGGTGGGTTAAGTGAGTTAGGGTTAGGGCGCGGGTTAGGCGTGTGTGCAACAGTGACAGACTTTAGGGCTGGAGAGGTTTAAATGAGTTAGGGTTAGGGCACGGGTTACGTGAGTGTGCGATAGTGACAGACCTTACAGTTAGGGTTTGGGTTAAGGTAAGTGGGTAGATAGTAGTGTATGTTTAGTTTAGTGTAGCGTTAGATGTAGGAATTTAAGTGCATGTGTGTGGTTGCTGTTTGTTTGATGTGCTTGTGTTGTGTGTGTATGTGTTACGGAGCAGCAAATTTTTTCCATCGGAAAAAATTCGCTGTTCTAAATGTTCGATGTTTTCATGTTTAGATGTTTTGGGGCCGATGAAATAGCGTTCGCTATTTTCATCTTTCGATAACGTGATATAAATGCGACCAACCGCCTTGGTCATCTACTGTGGTGCGCAGTATCCTCAAGATAGGATAACAAGGATCACAGACTGAGCACTGTGGTACTAGCCACTCAATGCTGTATGGCTCTAGATGATTTATTCATGTTGACTAATGTCGCTCCCAGACACAGTCTACAATGAGAGAAGAAGATGAGTTCACCCTAGAAGTAGTAAGAATAACACTAAAGAAAACAAAGTCAAGGAAAGCAGTAGGCTTAGATGAGGTCACAGCAGACATAATAAAGATGCTGGGTGAGGTAAGCGAGAAATGGCTCCTGAGGGTACTCATAGCAGTATGGAGAGACGGGCGTATCCCAGATGACTGGAGAATAAGTATACTGATGCTAATGTACAACAACAAAGGGGACATCCACAGCTGTGGGCAGTAGAAAGGTATCAGCTCCTGTCACATTGCATGAAAGTTCTGAAGAGGGTGATTGATAAATGGATACACAAAGTAGTAGATGAGCAGTTCAGATTCAGATCAGAATGCAGCACAACTAACCCAATATTTGCAGTGAAAGAGATAGTTGAGAAGAAGATAGTGATGAGGAAGGAGTCCAACAGGGAATTCCTACATTTGGAGAAAGCATACGAGCATATGACAAGGTCCCACGAATGCTGATTTGGTCAGTACTGTGGTGGTTCAAAGTCCCAGAAACATTGGTGGAATTAATGCAGGCTATGTACAAGGACACAATGACTCAAGTATGAACAGTGCTCAGTCTCACAGAGGGTTCCCAGTGGGAGTAGGTGTACATCAAGGTTCAGCTCTGAGCCCACTGCTGTTCATACTGGTGACACATTACATTACATTAGCAAACAGGTCGGAGGGGACAGATCAAAAAAGTCGCTGTACGCAGATGATG